>NW_024736555.1:0-15255 GCF_018991925.1 Homarus americanus
AACAATTGATAGTATCGAACAATAAAGAAGTCAGCAATTAATGGAATCAAACAATTAAATGGGTCAACAATTGATAGAATCGAACAAATATTTCCTACGGCAGTGGCCCTGGGGAAGGTTCTGGAACACGGTGATGCACACTCAGGGTAGGGAAGCGTCCATTCACTCCACACTCAGCAACGTCTTGAAAAGGCAGGAGAACACCGGGGCACCGACGGAATGTGATGAATTGATGGTCGTGGTATGCGGTAGTGGTAGATGACCAGAGAGTTGGCAGTTGATAGGTGAAGGTCTGGGAACACAGCCCACGAGTCCAGGACCTATGATGAGATCACAGCCAGAATTTGACGGACAGCAGGGTAGCTAGATACTGACGGTATGGCGGCTGGGTTGAATCTGCCCGCGGCGGAGAGGGTTGCTGCCGTTATCACCTCCGTCCAACCACCCCAAGGGTCGTCTGCACCAGCAAACGAGCGAGTTAGCAGCGGTAACTAGCCGGAGGATCGTTTCTGCCCTTACACTGGGAGTATCAGAGGTGTACCTGGGAGTGTCAGAGGTGTACCTGGGAGTGTGAGAAGTGTACCTGGGAGTGTGAGAAGTGTACCTGGGAGTGTGAGAAGTGTACCTGGGAGTGTGAGAAGTGTACCTGGGAGTGTCGGAGGTGGCACCTGGGGAGAGTCAAAGGTGTGCCTGGGAGTGTCAGAGGTGTGCCTGGGGAGTGTCAGCAGTGTGCCCGGGAGTGTCTGGGGTGTGCAGGGAGTGTCAGTGGTGTACCTGGGAGTGTCGGAGGTGTGCCTGGGGAGTCGGAGGTGTGCAGGGGGTGTCAGAGGTGTGCCTGGGGAGTGTCAGAGGTGTGCCTGGGAGTGTCAGAGGTGTGCCTGGCAGTGTCAGCCGGTGTACCTGGGAGTGTCAGAGGTGTGCCTGGGAGTGTCAGACGTGTACCTGGGAGTATCAGAGGTGTATCTGGGAGTGTCAGGGGTGTACCTGGAAGTGTCAGGGGTGTAACTGGGAGTGTCAGGGGTGTAACGGAGTGTCTGGGGTGTACCTGGGAGTGTCAGAGGTGTACCTAGGAGTGTCAGAGGTGTACCTGGGAGTGTCAGGGGTGTACATGGGAGTGTCTGAGGTGTACCTGGGAGTGTCAGAGGTATACCTGGGACTATCGGAGGTGTACCTGGGAGTATCGGAGGTGTACCTTGGAGTGTCAGAGTTGTAACTGGGAGTATCAGAGGTGTATCTGGGAGTGTCGGGTGTACCTGGAAGTGTCAGGGGTGTATCTGGGAGTGTCAGGGGTGTAACTGGGAGGTGTCAGAGGTGTGCCTGGGAGTGTCTGGGGGTGTGCCTGGGGTGTCGGAATTTCTTGCCTGGGGAGTGTCAGGTGTGCCTGGGGTGTCGGAGGTGTGCCTGGGGTGTGGAGGGTGTGCCTGGGAGTGTCTGGGGTGTGCAGGGAGTGTGTGGGTGTGCCTGGGAGTGTCGGAGGGTGTGCCTGGGAGTGTCGGAGGGAGGTGTGCCAGGGAGTGTCAAAGGAGTACCTGGGAGTGTCAGAGGTGTACCTGGGAGTGTCTGAGGTGTACCAGGGAGTGTATGAGGTGTACCTGGGAGTGTCAGAGGTGTACCTGGGAGTGTCAGAGGTGTACCTGGGAGTGTCTGAGGTGTACCAGGGAGTGTATGAGGTGTACATGGGAGTGTCAGAGGTGTACCTGGGAGTGTCGGAGGTGTACCAGGGAGTGTCAGAGGAGTACCTGGGAGTGTCAGAGGTGTACCTGGGAGTGTCAGGGGTGTTCCAGGGAGTGTCAGAGGAGTAACTGGGAGTGTCGGAGATGTGCAGATGTCAGAGGTGTGCCAGGGGGTGTGGGGGTGTGCCTGGCAGTGTCAGAGGTGTGCCTGGGGTGTCAGGAGGTGCCTGGAGTGTCAGGAGGTGTGCCTGGGGTGTCGGGTGTGCCTGGGGTGTCGCAGGTGTGCCTGGGGTGTCAGAGGTGTGCCAGGGGTGTCAGAGGGTGCCTGGGGTGTCAAGGGTGTGCCTGGGGTGTCAGAGGTGCATCTGGGGAGTGTCAGGGTGTGCCTGGGAGTGTCAGGGGTGGCACTGGGAGTGTCGGAGGAGGTGTACCTGGGGTGTCAGAGGTACCTGGGAGTGTCAGAGGTGTGGCAGAGTGTCAGAGGTGTACCTGGGAGTGTCAGAGGTGTGCCTGGGAGTGTCAGGGGTGTGCCTAGGAGTGTCAGGTGTGCCAGGGAGTGTCAGGAGGTGTGACCAGGAGTGTCAGAGGTGTGCCTAGGAGTGTCAGAGGTGTGCCTGGGTGTCAGTGGTGTGCCTGGGTGTGTCAGAGGTGCCTGGGGAGTGTCAGGGTGTGCCTGGGGAGTGTCAGGGGTGTGCCTGGGAGTGTCGGAGGTGTGCCTGGGAGTGTCAGGAGGTGTTCCTGGGGAGTGTCAGAGTGTACCTGGGATTGTCAGAGGTGTGCCTGGGAGTGTCAGAGGTGTGCCTGGGGTGTCTGGGGTGTACCTGGGTGTGTCAGGGTGTGCCTGGGGTGTCAGGGGTGCCTGGGAGTGTCTGGGGTGTGCCTCAGGTGTCAGGTGAACCAGGGAGTGTCAGAGGTGTGCCTGGGAATGTCAGGGGTGTGCCTGGGGTGTCAGGGGTGTGCCTGGGGTGTCAGGGGTGTGCCTGGGGTGTCAGAGGTGCCTGGGGAGTGTCAGGGTGTGCCTGGGAGTGTCAGGGGTGTGCCGCAGTGTCAGAGGTGTGCAGGGAGTGTCAGGGGTGCCTGGGGAGTGTCAGAAGAGTGCCTGGGGTGTCAGAATGGGTGCCTGGGGAGTGTCAGAGGTGTGCCTGGTAGTGTCAGTGGTGTACCTGGGAGTGTCAGAGGTGTGCCTGGGAGTGTCATTGGTGTGCCTCAGGTGTCAGAGGTGTGCCTGGAAGTGTCAGAGGTGTGCCTGGAGTGTCAGAGGTGTGCCTGGAGTGTCAGGGTGTGCCTGGAGTGTCAGGGTGTAACTGGGAGTGTCGGAGGTGTGACACTGGGAGTGTCGGGGTGCCTGGGGTGTCGGAGGTGTGCCAGGAGTGTCAGAAGAGTACCTGGAGTGTCAGAGGTGTATGTGGGGAGTGTCTGAGGTGTGCCTGGGGTGTCTGAGGGTGTGCCTGGGAGTGTCAGAGGTGTGGCCTGGGTGTCAGGGGTGTGCCAGGGTGTCGGTGGGTGCCTGGGGTGTCGGAGGTGTGCCTGGGGTGTCGGATGTGTGCCTGGGGTGTCGAGGTGTGGCAGGGGTGTTTGGGGTGTGCCTGGGAGTGTCAGAGTGAACCAGGGAGTGTCAGAGAATGGGAGTGTCAGAGGTGTGCCTGGGGTATCAGAGGTGTATCTGGGGAGTGTCAGGGGTGTAACTGGGAGTGTCGGAGGGTGAACCAGAGTGTCAGAGGGTAGACAGGGGAGTGTCTGAGGGGTGTGCCTGGGAGTTTCGGTGTGCCTGGGAGTATCAGGTGTGCCTTTGCGTGTCAGAGGTGTGCCTGGGAGTATCAGGGTGTGCCAGGGGTGTCAGTGGGTTCTGGGAGTGTCAGAGGTATGCCTGGCAGTATCAGAGATGTGCCTGGGGGTGTCAGAGGTGTGCCTGGAGTGTCGGAGGTGTGCCTAGGGTGTCGGAGGTGTGCCTGGGAGTGTCAGAGGTGTGGGGAATGTCAGTGGTGCCTGGGGTGTCAGAGGTTGTACCTAGGGGTTTCATGGGGTGTGCCTGGAAGGTGTCAGAGGTGTGCCTGGGAGTGTCGGATGTGTGCCTGGGAGTGTCAGAGGTGTGGCAGAGTGTTGGGGTGTGCCTGGGGAGTGTCAAGTGAACCAGGGAGTGTCAGGGAGTACCTGGGAGTCTCAGAGGTGTGCCTGGGGAGTATCAGAGGTGTATCTGGGAATGTCAGTGGTGTGCCTGGGAGTGTCAGGGGTGTGCAGGGTGTCAGAGTGTGGCCAGGGGTGTCGAGGTGTGACAGGGTGTCAGGGTATGCCTGGGAGTATCACAGGTGTGCCTGGGTGTCAGTGGTGTGCCTGGAGTGTCAGAGGTGTGCCAAGTGTCAGAGGTGTGCCTGGGGTGTCAGAGTGTTACTGGGTGTCAGAGGTGTACCTGGGATTGTCAGGGTGTGCGTGGGGATGTAGATGTGTGCCTGGGAGTGTCTGGGGTGTGCCTGGGAGGTGTCTGGGGTGTGCCTGGGGAGTGTCAGAGGGGTGCCTGGGGTGTCTGGGGGTGTGCCTGGGGTGTCAGAGGGTGTGCCTGGGAGTGTCTGGGTGTGCCTGGGAGTGTCTGGGGTGTGCTCAGGTGTCAGAGGTGTGCCTGGGGTGTCAGGGGTGTGCCTGGGAATGTCAGGGGTGTGCCTGGGAGTATCTGGGGTGTACCTGGGAGTGTCTGGGGTGTGCACCTGGGGTGTCAGGAGGTACCTGGGAATGTCAGGGTGTATCTGGGGGTGTCTGGGGTGTTCCTGGGGAGTGTCAGAGGTGTGACCTGGGGAGTGTCAGTGGTGTGCCTGGGGTGTCAGAGGTGTGCCTGGGGTGTCAGAGATGAACCTGGGAATGTCTGAGGTGTGCCTGGGAGGTCTGACGTGTGCCTGGGGAGTGTCAGGGGGAGGACCAGGAGTGTAAGGGGTGTGCCTGGGGTGTCAGAGGTGTGCCTGGAAGTGTCACAGTGGCTGGCAGTGTCAGAGTGTGCCTGGGGTGTCAGAAGTGTGCCTGGGGAGTGTCAGAGGAGTACCTGGGAGCGTCAAATGAGTACCTGGGAGTGTCAGAGTGTGCCTGGTAGTGTCAGTGGTGTGCCTGGGAGTGTCAGTGGTGTGCCTGGGGAGTGTCATTGGTGTACCTCAGGTGTCAGAGGTGTGCCTGGGGGTGTCAGAGGTGTGCCTGGGGTATCAGAGGTGTGCCTGGGAATGTCAGGGGTGTGCCTGGGGAGTGTCAGGGGTGTGCCTGGGAGTGTCAGGGGTGTGACTGGGAGTGTCGGAGGTGTGACTGGGGTGTCAGGAGGTGTGCCTGGGGAGTGTCAGGGGTGTGCCTGGGAGTGTGTCGGAGGTGTGCCTGGGGTTTCGGAGGTGTGCCTGGGAGTATCGGAGGTGTGCCTTTGTGTGTCAGAGGTGTGCCTGGGGAGTATCAGAGGTGTGCAGGAGTGTCAGTGGGTTCCTGGAGTGTCAGTGGTATGCCTGGCAGTATCAGAGATGTGCCTGGAGTGTCAGAGGTGTGCCTGGGGTGTCGGAGGTGTGCCTGGGGAGTGTGGGTGCCTGGGGTGTCAGGTGTGCCAGGGAATGTCAGTGGAGTGCCTGGGGTGTCAGAGGTTGTGCCTGGGGTTTCAGAGGTGTGCCTGGGGTGTCAGAGGTGTGCCTGGGAGTGTCGGATGTGTGCAGGAGTGTCGGATGTGTACCTGGGGAGTGTCAGAGGTGTGGCAGGGGAGTGTTAGAGGTGTGCCTGGGGTGTCAGAGGTGAACCAGGAGTGTCACAGGAGTACCTGGGGAGTATCAGAGGTGTGCCTGGGAGTGTCAGTGGTGTGCCTGGAGTGTCAGGGGTGTGCAGGAGTGTGAGGTGTGACCAGGGAGTGTGAGGTGTGACCAGTGTCAGAGTGTAACCAGGAGTGTCAGAGGTATGCCTGGAGTATCACAGGTGTGCCTGGGAGTGTCAGTGGGTGTGCCTGGGGGTGTGGGGTATGCCTGGGAGTGTCAGAGGTGTGCCTGGGTCAGAGGTGTGCCTGGGAGTGTCAGAGGTGTGCCTGGGAGTGTCAGGTGTTCTTGGGGAGTGTCAGAGGTGTGCCTGGGATTGTCAGAGGTGTGCGTGGGAGTGTAAGATGTGTGCCTGGGGTGTCTGGGGTGTGCCTGGGAGTGTCTGGGGGGTGCCTGGGGAGTGTCTGGGGTGTTCCTGGGGTGTCAGAGGGTACCTGGGAGGGTCTGGGGTGTGCCTGGCAGAGTGTCAGAGGGTGTGCCTGGGAGTGTCTGGGGTGTGCCTCGGTGTCAGAGGTGTGCCTGGGAGTGTCAGGGGTGTGCCTGGGAATGTCAGGGGTGTGCCTGGGAGTATCTGGGGTGTGCCTGGGGAGTGTCTGGGTGTGCCTGGGGAGTGTCAGAGGTACCTGGGAATGTCAGAGGGTGTGTGGGGAGTGTCTGGGGTGTTCCTGGGGTGTCAGAGGTGTACCTGGGAGTGTCAGTGGGTGTGCAAGTGTCAGAGATGAACCTGGGAGTGTCTGAGGGGTGTACCTGGGAGAGTCTGACGTGTGTGCCTGGGAGTGTCAGGGAGAACCAGGGAGTGTCAGAGGTGTACCTGGAGTGTCAGGGGTGTACCTGGAGTGTGTCGGAGAGGGTGCCTGGGGTGTCAGAGGTGTGCCTGGGGAGTGTCAGAGGGTGTGCCTGGGGAGTATCGGAGGTGTGCCTGGGGATGTCAGGAGGTGTGCACAGGGTGTCAGAGGTGTGCCAGGGGTGTCAGGGGTTCCTGGGGTGTCAGAGGTGTGCCTGGGAGTGTCAGAGGGTGTACCTGGGAGTGTCAGAGGTGTGCCTGGGAGTGTCGGAGGTGTGCCTGGCAGTGTCAGGGTGTGCCTGGGAGTGTCAGAGGTGTGCCTGGGAGTGTCAGGGGTGTGCCTGGCAGTGTCAGCGGTGTGCCTGGGGTGTCAGCGGTGTACCTGGGAGTGTCAAGGTGTGCCTGGGAGTGTCAGAGGTACCTGGGGAACGTCAGCAGGTACCTGGGGTGTCAGAGGTGTGCCTGGTAGTGTCAGTGGTGTGCCTGGGGAGTGTCTGGTGTGTACCTGGGAGTGTCAGAGGTGTGCCTGGGGTGTCTGGGGTGTGCCTGGGAGTGTCAGGGGGTGTACCTGGGAGTGTCAGAGGTGTGCCTGGGAGTGTCAGGGGTGTACCTGGGGAGTCCGGGGGTGTACCTGGGGAGTGTCAGGGGTGTGCCTGGGGAGTGTCTGGGGTGTGGGAGTGTCAGAGGTACCAGGAATGTCAGGAGTGTGTCTGGGAGTGTCTGGGGTGTTCCTGGGAGTGTCAGAGGTGTACCTGGGAGTGTCAGTGGTGTGCCTGGGAGTGTCAGAGGGTGTGCCTGGGGAGTGTCAGAGATGAACCTGGGAATGTCTGGGGTGTGCCTGGAGAGTCTGACGTGTACCTGGGGAGTGTCAGGGGGAACCAGGGAGTGTAGAGGAGGTGTGCCTGGGAGTGTCAGAGGTGTGCCTGGGAGTGTCAGCGGTGTACCTGGCAGTGTCAGAGGTGTGCCTGGGGTGTCAGAGGTGTGCCTGGGAGTGTCAGAGGGTTGCCTGGAGTGTCAAATGAGTGCCTGGAGTGTCAGAGGTGTGCCTGGTAGTGTCAGGAGGTGTGCCTGGGAGTGTCAGAGGTGTGCCTGGGAGTGTCATTGGTGTGCCTGGGAGTGTCAGAGGTGTGCCTGGAAGTGTCAGAGGTGTACCTGGGAGTATCAGGGGTGTGCCTGGGAGTGTCAGGGTGTGCCTGGAGTGTCAGGGTTGTACCTGGGAGTGTCAGGGGGTGTAACTGGGGAGTGTCAGGGGTGTAACTGGGAGTGTCAGAGTGTGCCTGGGAGTGTCAGAGGTGTGCAGGTAGCAGTGTACCTGGGAGTGTCGGAGGTGTACCTGGGAGTTTCGGAGGTGTGGGAGTATCAGGAGGTGTGCCTTTGTGTGTCAGAGGTGTGCCTGGGGTGTCAGAGGGTGTACCAGGGAGTGTCAGTGGGTTCCTGGGGAGTGTCAGTGGTGTACCTGGCAGTATGAGATGTGCCTGGGGTGTCAGGAGGTGTGCCTGGGAGTGTCGGAGGTGTGCCTGGGAGTGTCGGAGGTGTGCCTGGGAGTGTCAGAGGTGTGCAGGGAATGTCAGTGGGTACCTGGGAGTGTCAGAGGTTGTACCTGGGAGTTTCAGGGTGTGCCTGGAGTGTCAGGGTGTACCTGGGAGTGTCGGATGTGTACCTGGGAGTGTCGGAGGTGTACCTGGGGAGTGTCAGAGGTGTGCCTGGGGTGTCAGAAGTGAACCAGGGAGTGTCAGAGGAGTGCCTGGGAGTGTCAGAGGTGTGCCTGGGAGTGTGGTGTGCCTGGAGTGTCAGTGGTGTGCCTGGGAGTGTCAGGGGTGTGCCAGGGAGTGTGAGGGTGTGCCTGGGAGTGTGGGGGGTGTAACCAGGAGTGTCGGAGGTGTAACCAGGGAGTGTCAGAGGTATACCTGGGAGTGTCACAGGTGTACCTGGGAGTGTCAGTGGTGTACCTGGGAGTGTCAGAGGTATACCTGGGGAGTGTCAGAGGTGTGCCTGGGAGTGTCAGAGGTGGACCTGGGAGTGTCAGAGGTGTGCCTGGGGAGTGTCGGAGGTGTTCTTGGGAGTGTCAGAGGTGTACCTGGGATTGTCAGAGGTGTGCGTGGGAGTGTAAGATGTGTGCCTGGGAGTGTCTGGGGTGTGCCTGGGAGTGTCTGAGGGGTGCCTGGGGTGTCTGGGGTGTTCTGGGAGTGTCAGAGGTTCTGGGGAGTGTCTGGGGTGTGCCTGGCAGGTGTCAGAGGTGTGCCTGGGAGTGTCTGGGGTGTGCCTCAGGTGTCAGAGAGGTGTGCCTGGGAGTGTCAGGGGTGTGCCTGGGATGTCAGGGGTGTACCTGGGGAGTATCTGGGGTGTACCTGGGGAGTGTCTGGGGTGTGCCTGGGGTGTCAGAGGAGTGCCTGGGAATGTCAGAGGTGTATCTGGGAGTGTCTGGGGTGTTCCTGGGTGTCAGAGGTGTGCATGGGGTGTCAGTGGTGTGCCTGGGGAGTGTCAGAGGTGTGCCTGGGAGTGTCAGAGTGCTGGGAGTGTCAGAGATGACCCTGGGGGTGTCTGAGGTGTGCCTGGGAGAGTCTGACGTGTGCCTGGGGAGTGTCAGGGGAGCCAAGTTCAGGGGGGTGTGCCTGGGGAGTGTCAGTGGGTTCCTGGGAGTGTCGGAGGGGTGTGCCTGGGAGTGTCAGAGGTGTGCCAGGGGAGTGTCAGTGGGTTCTGGGGTGTCTGGGGTGTACCTGGGAGTGTCAGGGGTGGCAGGGAGTGTGAGGGTGTGCCTGAGGTGTCGGAGATGTGCCTGGGGGTGTCAGGGGTGTGTACCTGGGGGTGTCGGAGAGGGTGCCTGGGAATTATCAGGAGGTGTGCCTGAGGTGTCGGGTGCTGGCAGTGTCTGGGGTGCCTGGGGGTGTCAGAGGTGTTCTGGGGTGTCAGGAGTACCTGGGGTGTCTGGGGTGTACCTGGCGAGGTGTGGGGTGTGCCTGGGGAGTGTCTGGGGTGTGCCTCAGGTGTCAGAGGTGTGCCTGGGGAATGTCAGAGGTGTATCTGGGGAGTGTCTGGGGTGTTCCTGGGTGTCAGAGGTGTGCCAGAATGTCAGAGGTGTATCTGGGGAGTGTGGGGTGTTCTGGGAGTGTCAGAGGTGTGCCTGGGGTGTCAAGTGTGGGCGCAGAGTGTCAGAGGTGCTGGGAGTGTCAGAGATGAACCTGGGGTGTGGGGTGTGCCTGGGAGAGTCTGACGTGTGCCTGGGAGTGTCAGGGGAGGGAACCAGGGGGTGTGTCAGAGGGTGTGCCTGGAGTGTCAGAGGTGTGCCTGGGAGTGTCGGAGATGTGTGGAGTGTCAGGGGTGTGCCTGGGGTGTCATGGGGTTACCTGGAGTGTCAGAGGTGTGGCTAGAATCAGGGTGTCTGGGAATTGTCAGTGGTGTACCTGAGTGTCAGGTGTGCCGGGAGTGTCAGAGTGTTGCAGTGTCGGAGGTGTGGGGTGTCAGAGGTATGCCTGGGGATTATCAGGGTGTACTGGGGAGTGTCAGTGGTGTACCTGGGTGTGTAGAGGTGTGCCTGGGGTGTCAAGTGTGCCTGGGGAGTGTCAGAGGTGTGCCTGGGGTGTCAGAGGTGTTCTTGGGTGTCAGAGGTGTACCTGGGTGTGTCAGAGGGTTTGCGTGGGGTGTAAGATGTGTGCCTGGGGGTGTCTGGGGTGTACCTGGGAGTGTCTGGGGTGTGCCTGGCAGTGTCAGAGGTGCCTGGGGTGTCTGGGGTGTGGCAGTGTCAGGTGCTGGGGGTGTCTGGGGTGTGTACCTGGAGTGTCAGAGTGTGCCTGGGAGTGTCAGGGGTGTGCCTGGAATGTCAGGGGGGTGTCTGGGGAATTGTGCATGGGTGTAGAGGTACCTGGGAATGTCAGAGTGTATCTGGGGAGTGTCTGGGGTGTTCCTGGGAGTGTCAGAGGTGTGCCTGGGGAGTGTCAGTGTGCCTGGGAGTGTCAGAGGTGTGCCTGGGAGTGTCAGAGATGAACCTGGGGTGTCTGGGGTGTGCCTGGGAGAGTCTGACGTGTGCCTGGGAGTGTCAGGGGGAGGAGCCAGGGATTGTGGGGTGTGCCTGGGGTGTCAGAGGTGTGCCTGGGGTGTCAGGTGTGTGGGTGTCAGGGGTGTGCCTGGGGGTGTCAGAGGGGTTGCCTGGGGTATCAGGGGTGCCTGGGGTGTCAGAGGTGTGCCTGGGAGTGTCAGAGGTGCCAGGGAGTGTTAGCGGGTTCCTGGGGAGTGTCGGAGGTGTGCCTGGGAGTGTCAGAGGTGTGCCTGGGGAGTGTCAGAGGTGTGCCTGGGAGTGTCAGGAGGTGTGCCTGGGTATGTGGAGAGTGGCACCTGGAGTGTCGGAGAGGTGTGCCTGGGAGTGTCAGAGGTGTGCCAGGTGTGGGAGGTTCACCTGGGAGTGTCAGAGGTGTGCCTGGGGAGTTGTGGGGGTGTACCTGGCAGTGTCAGGGGTGTGCCTGGCAGTGTCAGCGGTGTGCATGGGGAGTGTCAGCGGTGTGCCTGGGAGTGTCAAGGTGTGCAGTGTCAGAGGAGTGCCTGGGAACGTGTGGAGTACCTGGGAGTGTCAGAGGTGTACCTGGTAGTGTCAGTGGTGCACTGGGGAGTGTCAGAGGTGTGCCTGGGAGTGTCATTGGTGTGCCTGGGAGTGTCGGAGGTGTGCCTGGAAGCGTCAGATGTGTGCCTGGGAGTATCAGAGTGTGCCGAATGTCAGGGGTGCAACCAGATGTCAGGGGTGTATCTGAGGGTGTCGGAGGTGTAGTTGGGGGTGTCAGAGGTACTGGGGAGTGTCAGAGGTGTATCTGAGTGGCAGAGGTGTACCTGGGCGTGTCAGTGGTGTGCAGGAGTGTCAGAGATGTGTGCCTGGGGTGTCTGAGGTGTGCCTGGGGTGTCTGGGGTGACTGGCGGTGTCTGGGTGTGCTGGGGTGTCAGGGGAGGGGCCAGAGTGTGGAGGTGTGCCTGGGGTGTCAGAGGTGTGCTGGCAGGTGTCGGAGATGTGCCTGGGGTGTCAGGGGTGGACCTGGGGTGTCAGAGGTGTACTAGGGAGTGTCAGAGGTGGAACCAGAGTGTCAGAGGTGAACCAGGGGGTGTCAGGTGGAGCAGAAGTGTCTGAGGTGGACCTGGGAGTTTCGGATGTGTACCTGGGTGTATCGGAGATGTGCCTGGGAGTGTCAGAGTGTGCCTGGGGAGTGTCAGGGGTGTGCCTGGAGTGTGGTGGGTCCTGGGGTGTCAGAGGTGTGCTTGGGGAGTGTCAGGGGTGTGCCTGGGAGTGTGTCTGGGGTGTGCCTGGGGTGTCAGAGGTGTGCATGGTGTCAGGGTTTGTGCCAGAGTTGTCTGTTGGAGTGCATTGGGGTCTCAGGTGTGCCTGGGAGTTATGGTGGTGTGGCACGGGTGTTAGAGTGTGCCTGGGAGTTTCAGAAGTGAACCAGGGAGTGTCAGGAGTACCTGGGATTGTCAGAGGTGTGCACCAGAATTGATCAGAGGGTGTATCTGGGGGTGTCAGGGTGTACCTGGAGTGTCAGGGGGTGTGCCTGGGATGTCAGAGGTGTACCAGGGTGTTGGCAGCGGGTTCCTGGGGTGTCAGAGGTGTGCCCAAGTGTCAGAGGTGTATGAGTGTCAGAGGTGTGCCTGGGAGTGTCAGAGTGTGTACAGAGTGTCAGGAGGTGTGCCTGGGGTTATCAGGTGTGCCTGGGAGTATCAGTGTGCCTCGGAGTGTCAGAGGGTGTACCTGGGGAGTGTGGGGTTCCTGGGAGTGTCAGAGGTGTGCTGGGGTGTCAGAGTGTACCTGGGAGTGTCAGAGGTGTGCCTGGCGGTGTCAGAGGTTTGCATGGGATGTCAGCGGTGTGCCTGGGGAGTGTCAAGGTGTGCCTGGGGTGTCAGAGGTGCCTGGGACGTCGGCGAATTGCCTGGGGTGTCAAGGTGTGCCTGTAGGTGTCAGTGGTGTGCCTGGGGTGTCAGAGGTGTGCCAGGTGTCGTTGTGGTGTGCCTCCAGGAGTGTCGGAGGTGTGCCTGGAAGTGTCAGATGTGTACCTGGGGAGTATCAGGGTGTGCCTGGGATGTCAGGAGTGTGCCAGGAGTGTCAGAGTTGTAACTGGGAGTGTCGGAGGTGTACTTGGGAGTGTCAGAGGTGCCCTGGGGTGTGGAGGTGGCATCTGGGGTGTCAGGGGTGTGCCTGGGCGTGTCAGTGGTGTGCCTGAGGTGTCAGGGGTGCCTGGGTGTCAGAGGTGTGCCTGGGTGTCTGGGGTGTGCCTGGGGGTGTCAGGGGTGCACCTGGGAGTGTCTGAGGGTGTGCCTGGGGGTGTCAGGGAACCAGGGGGTGTGGGGGTGTGCCTGGAGTGTCAGAGGTTTGGAGTGTGGAATGTGCAGAGTGTCAGAGGTGGACCTGGGAGTGTCAGAGGTGTGCTAAGGTGTCAGGAGGTGAACCAGGGAGTGTCAGAGGTAGACAGGGAGTGTCAGGTGTACCTGGGATGTCTGGGGTGTGCCTGGGGTTTCGGATGTGTGCCTGGGTGTGTCGGTGCTGGGGTGTCAGAGGTGTACCTGGGGGTGTCAGGGGTGTGCAAGGGTAACAGTGGAGTCCCTGGGAGTGTCAGAGTTGTGCCAGGGTGTCAGGGGTGTGCCGGTGTCTGGGGTGTGCCTGGGGTGTCAGAGGTGTGCCTGGGGAGTGTCAGGGGTTGTGCAGGGAGTGTCAGTGGAGTGCACCTGGGGTCTCAGGTGTGCCTGGGGTGGCAGATGTGTGCCTGGGGTGTGTGGGTGTGGCACGGGTGTCGGAGGTGTACCTGGGAGTTTCAAGTGATCCAGGAGTGTCAGAGGAGTACCTGGGAGTGTCAGAGGTGTGCCTGGGAGTATCAGAGGTGTATCTGGGGAGTGTCAGGGGTGTACCTGGGAGTGTCAGGGGTGTCACAGTGTCAGGAGGTGAACTGGGGAGTGTCTGAGGTGTGCCTGTGGGAGTGTCTGAGGTGTGCCTGGGGAGTGTCAGGGGAACCTGGAGTGTCAGAGATAGCACAGGAGTGTCAGAGGTGTGCCTGGAGTGTCAGGTGTACCTTGGGTGCAGAGGTGTACCTGGTGTCATAGGGTTGCAAATTTGTCAGAGAGGTGTACCTGGGAGTGTCAGAGGTGTACCTGGGAGTGTCAGTGGTGCCTGGGAGTGTCCAGGGTGTGCCGGGGTGTCAGGGGGTGTGCCGGAGTGTGGAGGTGTAGCCAGGGAGTGTGTGAGGGTATGCCTGGGGTATCCACAGGTGTGCCTGGGAGTGTCAGTGGTGGGGAGTGTCAGAGGTGTGCCTGGGGTCGGTGTACCTGGGGTCTCAGAGGTGTGCCTGGGGTGTGGAGGTGTTCCTGGGAGTGTCAGGGGTGTGCCTGGGTGTCAGGTTTGCCTGGGGAGTGTCAGATGTGTGCCTGGGGAGTGTCTGGGGTGTACCTGGGGTGTCTGGGGTGTACTGGGGTGTCAGAGGTACAGGAGTGTCTGAGGTGTGCCTGGGAGTGTCAGGTGTGCCTGGGGTGTCTGGGGTGTGCCTGGGAGTGTCAGAGGTGTGCCTGGGGAGTGTCAGGGGTGTGCCTGGGAATGTCAGGGGTGTGCCTGGGAGTGTCTGGGGTGTGCCAGAGTGTCAGAGGTGTACCTGGGGATGTCAGAGGTGTATCTGGGAGTGTCTGGGGTGTTCCTGGGGAGTGTCAGAGGTGTGCCTGGGAGTGTCAGTGGTGTGCCTGGGGAGTGTCAGGGTGTGCACAAGTGTGGGGATGGAGCCTGGGTGTCTGGGGTGTGCCTGGGGAGTATCTGAGGTGGCCTAGGAGTGTCAGGGAGTGAACCTGGGAGTGTCAGGGGTGTGCCATGGGGTGTCAGAGGTGTGCCTGGGGTGTCAGGAGTGTGCCTGGGGTGTCAGAGGTGTGCCTGGGGTGTCAGAGGTTACCTGGGAGTGTCGGAGGTGTGCCTGGGAGTGTCAGAGGTGTACCTGGGGTGTCAGAGGTGTACCTGGAGTGTTGGAGGTTCCTGGGAGTGTCAGGAGGTGTACCTGGGAGTGTCAGAGGGTGTACCTGGGAGTGTCAGAGGTGTGCCTGGGAGTGTCAGAGGTGTGCCTGGGAGTGTCAGGAGGTGTGCCTGGGAGTGTCGGAGGTGTACCTGGGAGTGTCAGAGGTGTGCCTGGGGAGTGTCAGGGGTTCTGGGGTGTCGGAGGTGTACCTGGGGGTGTCAGAGGTGTACCTGGGAGTGTCAGAGGTGTACCTGGGAGTGTCAGAGGTGTGCCTGGGGAGTGTCAGGTGGGCCTGGGAGGTGTCAGAGGTGTGCCTGGGAGTGTCAGAGGTGTATGGAGTGTCAGAGGTGTGCCTGGGAGTGTCAAGGTGTGTACCTGGAGTGTCAGAGGTGCCTGGGAGTGTCAGTGGTGTACCTGGGAGTGTCAGGGGTGTGCCTGGGGTGTCATGGGTGTACCTGGGAGTGTCGGAGGTGTACCTGGAGAAGTGTCAGAGGTGTGCCTGGGGATATCAGAGGTGTACCTGGGAATGTCAGGAGTGTAACCTGGGAGTGTCAGGGGTGTAACTGGGAGTGTCGGAGGTGTAATTGGGAGTGTCAGAGGAGTACCTGGGAGTGTCAGAGGTGTATCTGAGAGTGGCAGAGGTGTACCTGGGCGTGTCAGCGGTGTACCTGGGAGTGTCAGAGGTGTACCTGGGAGTGTCAGAGATGTACCTGGGGTGTCTGAGGTGTGCCTGGGGTGTCTGAGGTGCACCTGGCAGTGTCTGAGGTGTACTGGGGTGTCAGGGGAGAACCAGGGAGTGTAGAGGATGTGCCTGGGTGTAAGACCTGGGACTTAGGGATAGAAATCCCTTACCAGGCTAATCAGGATCTTAATAAAGGAAAGTCAAGGACCATGGTTTTCGAGGAATAACAAACAACCGTTAGAATTGGCATCTCTTTACTATAAAAATATAACACAAAACTCTGACACCACTCAACAAATATCAAATAATTGCAGAAGTCAAACAATTAATGGAAGCAACAATTAAAGGAATCAAACAAATAATAGAGTCAGCAATTAATGGAATCAAACAATTAAATGGAGTC
>NW_024736556.1:0-13718 GCF_018991925.1 Homarus americanus
CTAGAAGTTACGTATTGCTGTGAAGAAGATGTCAGCATACTATGTTTTATTCCCATATTACTGAATATTACAAGGAGTAACCTCCTGATATATTGACAGTTAATTACACTATACAGTATACTGTTGTCTTCATATCACATATTATCACTAATGTCACATGCATGTAACTTTATTAATATACAGTCTCCAACGATCTTGGGACACCATGTGGAACATTCCAGTTGAGTCATATTTCATCTCTTTTTCAAAGTCAAAATCTTTTGCTGATCATCTGCAATGCCTACTGTAAGGCCGTTGTTGGTGTCAACTATTGCCTCCTCCACTGCTACGACTTGAGGGCTCTGGGAGCAGTGAATAGGACCCAACATTTCGAGCAGGGTCCTGGTTTTATTAGCAGGCCTATTACTGAACTGCAACCACATCAAGCAAGTAACTTCCCTAATACTAGAAGGGTACAGATGATTCCCATATTTTCTACAACACTAAACTTAAACTATGTTCCAGAGGACCTCATGTTCATTTATTTAAGAATTTGAGAAACCTCACAACTTACTTGAAACCATTCGCCCAAACTTAGAGGGTTATATTACTCCAAGTTGGGAAAATGAACTATCTTTATAACTAAAATGCAACATAAATTGGTGACAAACAACACAATAACATGTTACAAAAAATGCTATACTGTACTGTATAATGTACAAAGTTTCCAGGCAATACATATTACAATCTGATAAACAGTGAAGACCTTGAGGAATGGTTTCAATGAGCATATACGGTATCAGATAATGATGAGTTTTTCAAAAGTACTACACACTATGTGAACACCAGTAGAATATATTATGACACAATCACTTATTTAATTTCTATCATTTAGTACTCATCTTGACGAGCAAACAGCTGACACTAAACATATGTAAATAAAGATGAGTTATGGTGAGCAATTACTCTTAAGTTACAGACTGAAAACTTTTTGAATGATATTATTTAACTTTTGGTTAATCTATTAATAATTTATAAAACAACAAGCATGTATAATGCAGTGTTCAGCAGAAGAGGCAAGTGACACTCAAAGAGGATTTAGTTACTTACAGTTACCACAGACATATGATCCAGCTTCATGAATACTTTATAATGCGGAGATGAGCTTCAGTTTACTATGCTTTCAAGTTATTACAAACACCTTGCCTTGTTCAGAAAATATTTCATTGGACAGTTGTGGAATTAATAGCTTTGGAAACTCAAAGGGCGAAGGAAGACCTACTGTATACTGCATGGGAAGTTCATAAGCTTACTGGATCATCTGCCCATGAGACTTGGCAGCCACACACATACACATACTGTACAGACACCAATGCCTACTGAGGACAATTATGAAGATAGAGCACCATGCTTCACTTTTACCATATTTTGATAAAAAAAATATATATATATATATATATATATATATATATATATATATATATATATATATATATATATATATATATATATAGCAGTCTTGCTATTTCACAGTGAAATATGAGTCCAGGACTGCTTTAGCATCCTGGTGGTCCAGGTTAGCGTTTCGGGTCACAGCAGGGCTCTGAGGCTGAGTCCTATGGTTGAGGTATATATATATATATATATATATATATATATATATATATATATATATATATATATATATATATTTTTCTTTTTCATAAAAGTATGTAAACAAATTACCCCTTTACAATGTGGCATGATTTGATCACAGTGACAGTACTTTAGTAATGACTGGTGAAGAAATTTTAGGATGGCACAGAAATATTTTCAGCAATTGAGTGAATACTTTGAATTATAGGGTGTAATTCATGTGAAATTGATATTCTAGTTATAAGAATATCATATTCACAGCCTGCCACAGAAAGAGGGTGCTATCTGAGCATAAGTAATGACAGAATGCAATGACACCAGAGAGGTGAGAGCTAATTTGGTCTGCTGGAAAGAAAGATCAACAGGTCAGGCAGGTCACCGAAGGGCATCATGCTCACTAACAGTGAGACCTGATCTGATATATGCTGTGCAGTTACTATGTCTGTGAATAAAAGTGTGATAATGATGAACAGAATGCATGAGTGTCATCATGGTAGATGCGGCAAGGGTTAAGGCAGTGAGATGAGGCAGATGCCTAGAGGCGGGTGCTGCCCGCCCAGGCATAATTTGACCATTGTACTTTTCATTTAGGCAGGGGTTTTACTACACCACCAACCAGAATTTGGATTTAAAATTTACTGGTCTATTCTTGCTATGCTGGCTACATACATTACTATATGTGTCTGGGTAATAATGTCACATAAAATAGTAATAACATTATGAGACTATGGCACAGTTGCCATTAGTCTTTATGGTTGAGGAGGAGTATGACTCCTGTGCCACGTGCAGGGGCCCTAGACGCCCCAGTCTGGCACCCACATAGCACCTGGCAGTCTAGTGGCACCAGGGCAGGCCGCCAGAGGCCACGCCAGGAAGGAGGCACAAACCAAGAGGGGTGACAGTGGAGGACATGACTCAAGCTACAACAGGGAGCGCTACATGGAAACGTGAGGGGAGGGGTGCGCATATGATTTCTTGACCAGAGTTGAGGTGATAGCTGTACGTGTTGTCTCTGTCAGCCTGCAAGTAACAAGAAGACAGCGTGAGCGGTCAGCCTGGTGAGGAGCGCTGTGGGACTGTGTGACTGTCACAGACACAGACAGATAGACAGAGTGGCTGGTGAGTGTCGGGCAGTGATACTCCTCAGGAGTTAGTGAAAAGTGACAAGGTGAAGAAGTGCTGCAAGTTTATTGTGATGGTGAGGTTACTGACAGCAGTGAAAACTCAGCAGTGGGAAAAAAAGGTTTCTAGAAGTAGACATAGATGAAAAATTAAGGAAAATCTTGGTATGGAGCTTGGTAAGGAAAACTACGGTAACACAGAAGGTATAAGAGGAGGGATGAGTAAAGATGAAATTTAAGAGAGAGAAATACTAAATATTGATATGTATTATGGTTGGTTAATGAGATATCCTAGCTGATATTAATACCGTGTGAAATATTGGCAAAAGATTAAAAGTTTGATATAAAAATGGTTAAAACAAATGAATATAATTAAGTAAAGTGATGGCAGTGGTGCAAATGGGTGTCAGACACTGTTGGGTGAGAGCAGACAATCAGCAGAAGTTAACTGTAGTCTTTCATAAGATCAAGATAATTACATTTAAATAAATCAATATCAATTTCTGACAAGAATAAATTTCAGGAGAGGAAGAGTAACACCAAGAGGTGATACAAGCATATTGGCCAACATTCCAGTGCTTTGATTTGCCACTGTCTACAAAAGCATGTGAATGTTGCAAAGATGATATCAGTATATAGCAGTGTTCCAATGAGCCTTAAACTACAATACCCAAACATTACTGGTCACTTAAATGGATATGGTGTTGATCTACTGTACAATATGTTCTCAATAAAGTTCTCAATGTCTATCATGGACTTATGGTTCATATCTTCAAAGAAAAGCAAAAATGGAGGTAGATGAGTCTTTGTTAAAGGCACAGAGTATAATTAATTAATCCTGAATAATAACAAGTGTAAGAATGATAAAAGTAACTGCAAATACATGGATCAGTACTGTATTCAGTATATATATCTTTAACAGATACTATATATATATATATATATATATATATATATATATATATATATATATATATATATATATATATATATATATATATATATATATATATATATATATATATATATATATATATATATATACGGGTTGTACCTCTCTAGTCCGGCATTCTGTGGTCTGGATACTCCTGTGGTCCGCAACAATTTTAGTTTGTCCAATAGGTAGATTGGCGCTTTTTTTTTTTTTTACTTATCTGAATTATTATTATTATTACAGGAGTATTAAATATTTGCCCTCAGGCCCCAATGGGTTGGTGACCTATGCCCGGTGGGTTAATCCTCGAAAAAAAAACCGCTGGAAATTAAGGTTTGTTTTGTTTATATCCGCAGTCAGGCTGCTCTCTCTCTCTGCTTGTCTATACAGAATACAACATTTAACCTTTCAATATATAGGAGTAGTAAATAAGGCTTTTCATATTCTGATGTAGAGTAATGACGATATGTTTTCACATGTGCGCACTTACATACAAGCAGTCTCACTTTTTTACCATTAATGGTTAGCTACTTATATTGTTCCATTTATTAACATTAAATAACTTTACAGGTACTTCAAACAACCATATTAATTTTTTTTATTAATTTTACTACAGCTACAATCAGGGTCTTATATATATATATATATATATATATATATATATATATATATATATATATATATATATATATATATATATATATATATATATATATATATATATATATATATATATATATATATATATATATATATATATATATATACAGTGGTCCTCAGTTAAAGAACGGTTTGATTAACGAAATTTCGGTTAACAAATTACCTCCCATAAGGATTCAATTCGTTAATCTAACAAAACTTCAATTAACTTAAATCTCACGACAAACACGTTTTGTTGTGAGCATCAGCTGATGGGCTAGTCTGCCAATTCAGTAATCTGTTCTATGTTTACATTCGTTTCCAGTGGAGTAAATATCAAGAAAATTGTGCTCTTTAATATTTGTGCATTTTTATCCTAAAATATGGGTCATTCTAAAATTTAGTATCAAGCTCTGTCTACAAAGTTTTCAACTATTATTTTTGGCTCGAATATATATGTAACTTTATTCATTTATTGAAACTCATTTACCACACAATGTCCAAAGGGCAAGCTGTACTGTACATGTAATCAAAATAATGTACAAAATGATGACTAATTTTGTCTAGTGCAAACTATAGAATGTTTACATTCAAATTAATCACTATCTCATAAGAATTCAGCAATGTAAATTATATTCTCCCGGTCACTTCTATGACATTTAAAAAATAAAACAAATGGGCATAAATAAACAAATTTACAAATACTAAATACTTCACTAGACCGCGCTAACTGTCAAACATGTCACTGTCACTCTTCCCTCCTCCCCCTCAGCAAGGTTTGGTGATTATACAGTAGGCTTACAGTTTTTATCTTATATAATATCACAGACTAAAGTTAGGAGAATATAATTTGCATTGTTGGAATCCTTGCAGACAGTGAATAATGTAAATATGCGTCATATATTTTACGAGATAAAAATTTTAGTTCATAGTGTAGTACATTTCAATAATATAGTTTTCAACTGTATTTTGGGTAGATTTTAAATTTCTTCATTTATTTTCATTCATTTACATACACACCATACTAAAAAAGCGTAAAAGAAATATTACCTAGTGCAAACCTGTACTGTACATGTACTAAATGAATACAGTACTAAAATTGATATGTCTAGTGCAAATTACGAAGTTAACACATGGTGATATAAAGGATGCCATTGAGTTTGTCGAGAAACTCAAGCTCCATTCCAAAGACCCTCAATCCGATATGAAGTCTCCAATAACCATCTAGACCAAACTATGGAGCCATATATCAAGATGTATCATGACCACATCAGCGTAGTCAGCGTAACATCACCGACTTCTTCGCCCTGACAACAGCCAGCCCAAGTCCGTGATAGTGACAGTGATGGTGACTTTGAGGGGTTTGTCAGGAGGCCCTGACAACTATGGTGGATAGTGATATTGATTCACCTGAGGGCCACTTGCCTGCCAGAACAGCCCCCATCATGCCAACCCATCTCTTCTACTAACGTAAGTGTTAACCTTGATTTTTCTTTTACCTGATGATATTATTCTCTTGTTATTGATATTTCTCTTCTATATTATGTGTGTGTTATACCATCATAAAATTAAGATAAAATTTGTACTACAAGCATTATGTATTGTGTAGGAAAAAGTGGGTTTGGGGTTTGATCTCTATTTCAATTAATCCCATATGATCTGTTATTTTGTTGGCGTTTCTTGTTTCTAGCCGGACATCCACGAGTTCAATTGACGCATAAATGCAGCTGTACTGTATATATATATATATACATATATATATATATATATATATATATATATATATATATATATATATATATATATATATATATATATATATATATATATATATATATATATATATATATATATATATATATATACATATATACACATTATTACCCCGCCTAACGCGGTTTCACTTAGCGCGTTTTATCGTATACGCGGTGCCTCGCCAGAGCTGAACTTTCACTTAACACGGATTTTTTCATCATATACGCGGTGAGTGTCCGGCTCCAGACGCTATTTTTAGATTTGCTCCACCCTGCCTGACTGCCTGTTTTAGCTCATAAAATTCATACAAATTACCCGGCCAGAATATAATTTACATTGCTGGAATTCTTATAATTTGGTGATCATTTTGAATATAAACATCATATATTTTGCATTAGACATACAAATTTTAGATATAAATTTTTCTCAGAGTAACTATGTTATCTTTTGTGCAAAATATATGACATTCAAAATATTCCTGGTCTTACAAGGAATCCAGCAATGTCAATTATATTATCCTAACTTTAGTTTGAGGTATTATTTATTACAAAAAGTTAAGTATTCTGGTTTTCCCACACATCTCCTTGGGACGGTTGGTGGGGGGTGGGGGGGAGGGAGGGACCGACCGACCATCTGTTACCCTGTGAAGAATATATTTTTTTTTTATTAACTGAAGTTATTTGTTTTAGCTCATAAAATTCATACAAATTACCCGGTCAGAATATAATTTTCATTGCTGGAATTCTTATAATTTGATGATCATTTTGAATATAAACATCATATATTTTGCATTAGACATAAAATTTTTAGATAAAATGTTTAATCTGAGTAAGTATGTTATCTTTTGTGCAAAATATATGACATTTATATTCAAAATATTCCTGGTCTTACAAGGAATCCAGCAATGTCAATTATATTATCCTAACTTTAATCTGAGGTATTATTTAATACAAAATGTTAAAATCTAAATTTTTCACCCAACATCTCTTGAAGGGAGGATTGGTGGGGGGTGGGGGGGAGGGTTGGGACTGACCGCGCGGTTAGAAGAGGGGGGAAGGCAAGGTGGGGTACTTTGATTGACAGATAGTGTCGTGAAGAATATTTTTTTTTTTTTATTAACTGAAGATATTTGTTTTAGCTCATAAAATTCATACAAATTACCCGGCCAGAATATAATTTACATTGCGGGAATTCTTACAATTTGGTGATCATTTTGAATATAAACATCATATATTTTGCATTAGACATACAAATTTTAGATAAAAACTTTTTTCTGAGTAACTATGTTATCATTTGTGCAAAATATATGACATTTATATTCAAAATATTCCTGGTCTTACAAGGAATCCAGCAATGTCAATTGTATTATCCTAACTTTAGTTTGAGGTATTATTTATTAAAATTTAGTGGTTTTCCCCCAAAAATTTCTCAGAGAGGGAAGAGCCGGCAGTGTGGTGTGAGAGGGGGAGGGAGTTGAGTCCATTATTTGAATGGACATTAACTTGGCGACTGTATTTCTCTATTTCTCTTAAGTATTAATTGTGTGCATGTACCATCATAAAATTAAGATGTTATTTTTACTACAACATAGTTATGTGTCTTCAAAAAGTGGAGTTTGGGGGTCGGGCCGGTTTCTATTGGAATTAATCCCATATGTTCTGTTGTTCACTTAACGCGGATTTCACTTAACACGGGACCCTCTGGGTTCTATTGACCGCGTTAAGTGGGGTACAACTGTGTGTGTGTATATATATATATATATATACAGTGGTACTTATAGCGGTCAATTGAACCCAGAGGGGTCCGCGTTAAGTGAAAACCATGTTAAGTGAATAACAGAACATATGGGATTAATTCAATAGGACAGCCGACCCCAAACTCCGCGACAAATCTATGTTGTAGTAAGCCAGTGATATTATACACAAATTGGTCACAACCAGCTAACAGATGGTCGGTGGGTCCTCCTCCCCCCACCCCACCAACCGTCCCAAGGAGATGTGTGGGATAACCTCAAACTAAAGTTAGGAAAATATAATTGACATTGCTGGATTCCTTGAAACAAGTATTTGAATAAATGTCATATTTTCTGAGATAACATACCTCAGATTAAACATTTATCTAAAATTTGTATGTTTATTTATATTAAAAAATCAACTTGTTATAACCTCCCCCCACCCCACCAATCCTCCATTCAAGAGTTTTTAACATTTAGTATTAAATAATACCTCAGATTAAAAGTTAGGATAATATAATTGACATTGCTGGATTCCTTGTAAGACCAGGAATATTTTGAATATAAATGTCATATATTTTTGGACAAAAGATAACATACTTACTCAGATTAAACATTTTATCTAAAATTGTATGTTTAATGCAAAAAATATGTTGTTTATATTCAAAATGATCACCAAATTATAAAATTCAGCAATGTAAATCTGACCTGAATTTTATGAGCTAAAACAAATATCTTCAGTTAAAAAAAATAATTCTTCACCGGGTAACAGATGGTCGATTCGGTTGGTCCCTCCCCCCCACCCCCCAAACCGTCCCAAGGAGATGTGTGGGATAACCACTAAATTTTAATAAATAATACCTCAAACTAAAGTTAGGATAATATAATTGACATTGCTGGATTCCTTGTAAGACCAGGAATATTTTGAATATAAATGTCATATATTTTGGACAAAAATATATACTTACTCAGATTAAACATTTTATCTAAAAATTGTATGTTTAATGCAAAAAATGTTTATATTCAAAATGGCTGAATTTGTATGAATTTTATGAGCTAAAACAGGCAGTCAGGCAGGGTGGCGGGTGGGGGGTGGTGCGAATCTAAAAATAGCTCTCCAGCCGGACACTCACCGCGTTGCTGTGGAAAAATCCGCGTTAAGTGAAAGTTTAGCTTTGGCAAGGCACCGCGTATATGCGAAAACGCGTTAAGTGAAAGCGCGTTAAGCGGGGTAATACTGTATATATATATAGGCCTATATATATATATATATATATATATATATATATATATATATATATATATATATATATATATATATATATATATATATATATATATATATATATATATATATATTATATATATATATATATACAGTGGGGTATGCTATAACGAACGGATCCTACTACGAATATTCCTATAACGAACGGTTTTACCTATAAAATTGAGAATGCTATAACGAACGAAACTCCTACAACGAACATTATTTATTTATTTATTTATTATATTTATTTATTTTTTTTTACTAATTTATTGTTTTTTTATTACAAGTATTAATGATACTCATTATTTCAGGGGTTTAGATGCATATTTATGCACTTTTTTAAAATTTTTACAATTTTATATTATATTTTTCAGTGTTAAGTGGTTGTATTTGGGGGCCTGGAACGGATCAATCCTATAACGAACGAATGCTATAACGAACAAGGTTCTAGAACCAATTAGATTCGTTATAGCATACCCCACTGTATATACAGTCATGCGCCGGTTAACGTCCTAGATACGTTCTTGGAAACGTGACGTTAACCGAAATGGACGTTGTCCGATCATCACATAAACTTTTTATTTATACTAACGTGTACAGTATGTGGAATACTATATA
The DNA here is from genome assembly GCF_018991925.1 of Homarus americanus. Lineage (NCBI taxonomy): Eukaryota > Metazoa > Arthropoda > Malacostraca > Decapoda > Nephropidae > Homarus > Homarus americanus. The sequence continues at coordinate 9,681 of NW_024736556.1, forward strand.
CGTATATATACACTTTTACTCTTAAATCACTACTGTAATGTGATACACGTGATTAATTTTTATCTCTTGTGCAAAATACATGACGTTTATATTAAAATTATTCACTGTTTTACAAGGATTCCAGCAACGCCAGCAGATGGGGGAGAGAGGGGGTGCGAGGGGGCGTGGGGGGAGGGGAGGTAGTACGTTTGACAGTTGGCACAGGCCCAGGTCTAACGCGTGTACCTGTATATTTATCAGTTCTTAGGTGACTAAGCTTCTCTCTTATAAAAAGCCAGTGACATGACCTGGGTGAATATAATAACATAGCTGGGATTCTTGTAACATACTGATTAATTTTAGTACCGTAATCAAATTAGTACATGTGCACTCCAGCTTTGCACTAAGAAATCTATGTAAATCTACCCAAAAATACAGTTGAAAAACTTTTTTATAAAATGTACTATACTGTACACTAATGTACAACAATTTTTATCTCTTGAGCAAAATATATGACGTTTATATTCAAATTATTGGCTGTCTTGCAAGGATTCCAGCAATGCAAATTATAATCTCCTAACTTTAATCTGAGATATTATATAAAATAAAAACTGTAAGCCTAAAAGCCTGGCTGGGGGGGAGACTGACGGCTCCGCCACCCAGCGAGGGGTTGGGGGGGGGGTGGGGGGTTGAGGTGATAAGTTTGAGCCGAAGGTCACTGTGTGTTTATTTAACAGTCCTACTAAGCTTCTCTCATTTTAAAATGCCAGTGATATGACCTAGGAATATATAATTAACATAGCTTGGATTCTTGTAAGATACTGATTTATTTGAATATAAACATGTTGTAATTCGCACTAGACATAACAATTTTAGTACCGTAATCAAATTAGTACATGTGCAGTCCAGCTTTGCACTAATTTATTTTACGTTTATTTTAGTATGGTGTGTGAATGTAAATGGGTGAAAATAAATGAAGAAATTTTTGTAAATCTACCCAAAAATACAATTGAAAAACTTTTTATAAAATGTACATTGTACACTAATGTACTACATTTTTTATATCTTGAGCAAAATATATGATGCTTATATTCAAATTAATCTCTGTCTTGCAAGGATTTCAGCAATGCAAATTATATTATCGTAACTTTAGTCTGAGATATTATATAAAATAAACATAAAGAAATCACCAATCTTTTATCTTGAACACGAGGGTGGTGGGGGGGGGGTGAGGTGACAGAATGTCTGGCGTTTGTTTGTTTATTTATTTGAGATAAGATTTGACAGTTGGCGCTGAAGGCCTGCCTGCGTGTTTATTTATCATTACTTAAGAGTGACTAAGCTCTTCTCATAATTTTCCACCCAAACGACCTGGGTGAATATAACTTACATTGGAGGGATTCTTGTAAGATAGTACAGTACTTTATTTGAATGGTTTTTTTTTCAATTTAAATTTTAACTGTTTATTCCTTGATAGAGGAAGTGGGATCCTAGTGCTGTCACTTGGTACCCCTGTACCATAACACCAGAAGCAACTGGCCAGTGTCACAAGTATATACAGTCAACCCTCACTTTACGCGGTCCCACATTCCGCGTTTCCACGTTTACGCGGTGCCCTGCCAGAACCCAGGATGCTCACATTCCGCGGTGGGTGTACCCCTTTACACGGTGAAGTATAATTTTTTTATTTAGCTCATAAAATTCATACAAATTATCCGGCCAGAATATAATTTACATTGCTGGAATTCTTACAATTTGATGATCATTTTGAATATAAACATCATAGATTTTGCATTAGACATACAAATTTTAGATATAATGTTTACTCTTGAGTAAATATGTTATCTTTTGTGCAAAATATATGATATTTATATTCAAAATATTCCTGGTCTTACAAGGAATCCAGCAATGTCAATTATATTATCCTAACTTTAGTCTGATTTATTATTTATTACTAAAAAGGTAAACAGTCTGGTATTCCCACACATTTATCTAGTAGGGACGTTGGTGGGGGGTGGGGGGGAGGGAGGGAGGGACCGGCGACCGACCATCTGTTACCGTGTGAAGAATATTTTTTTTTATTAACTGAAGATTTTTATTTTAGCTCATAAAATTCATACAAATTACCCGGCCAGAATATAATTTACATTGCTGGAATTCTTACAATTTGATGATCATTTTGAATATAAACATCATATATTTTGCATTAGACATAAAATTTTTAGATAAAATGTTCACTCTGAGTAAGTATGTTATCTTTTGTGCAAAATATATGACGTTTATATTCAAAATATTCCTGGTCTTACAAGGAATCCAGCAATGTCAATTATATTATCCTAACTTTAATCTGAGGTATTATTTAATACAAAATGTTAAAATTTATTTTTTTCACCCAACATCTCTTGAAGGGAGGATTGGTGGGGGGTGGGGGGGAGGGTTGGGACGGACCGCCCGGTTGGAAGAGGGGGGGGAGGCAAGGTGGGGTACTTTGATTGACAGATAGTGTCCTGAAGAATATTTTTTTTTTTATTAACTGAAGATATTTGTTTTAACTCATAAAATTCATACAAATTACCCGGCCAGAATATAATTTACATTGCTGGAATTCTTACAATTTGGTGATCATTTTGAATACAAACATCATATATTTTGCATTAGACATACAAATTTTAGATAAAATGTTTAATCTGAGTAAATATGTTATCTTTTGTGAAAAATATATGACATTTATATTCAAAATATTCCTGGTCTTACAAGGAATCCAGCAATGTCAATTATATTATCCTAACTTTAGTTTGAGGTATTATTTATTACTATACCTAGTTTTCCCCCCAAAATTTCTCAGAGGGAAGAGCCAGCAGTGTAGTGTGAGAAGAGGGGGAGGGAGTCGTGTCCATTATTTGAATGGACATTAATTTGGCGACTGTATTTCTCTATTTCTCTTAAGTATTAATTGTGTGCATGTACCATCATAAAATTAAGATGTTATTTTTACTAGAACATAGGTATTGTGTTGGAAAAAGTGGAGTTTGGGGGTCAGCTGGTCTCTATTTCATTTAATCCCATATGTTATGTTATTCGCTTTACGCGTTTCTCACTTTCCGCGGTACCCTGTGGGTTACATTAACCGCGTAAAGTGAGGGTTGACTGTACAGTCATCGCTTGGTTATCGCGTCTAATTGGGACCCCACCGATAACGAAAGTACAGAACCTATGGGATTTATTCTAATTGGTTCACACACCCATTTTACGACCATTTAGACCCACTAAATATATATATAATGTTATGGTAAATATCATAAACACACATAGGCATGGCTAGGTTTATTACAAAGTGATGAAAAGGGTACACTTAATACTGTAATCCACAAAACATGTAGCTATGCTTTTTTAATTTGGTCCCCCGTCTTACGAGTCCGTTTTCTCTCACATCAGGACGCCTGAGTCCTCCGTTTTCTCTCTTAATCTTAGAGTGCACCAGAAACTTTACTATTTTTAGTAATGCCACAGAATTTGAAATTGCAACCCCAATTGCAATTGTTGAGGCAACTAGATATGTCTGATTACAGCAAATGTGTTATTGTCAATTTGTAGGTGAAAGATTTTATCCTCAATAGATGTAGGTTAACATTTCACCTGTAGGCAAATGCTTAAAAAAAGCCTAAGTAAGGAAGCATATTCCTTTAACACATAATATCTGACCAGTATGGGGAGGATCATCGTGTCTCCGTCAGGGGGTCGAGGAGTGGTGGTCCAGCAGGCGTCACGTGTTTTTTTGAGAGACGCAGGGCGTGTATGCGATCGGACATTGTTCGTCCGGACGTGCTTTGGCGTGAGCTGTATATATATATGTGTGTGTGTGTATATAAATATATATATATATATATATATATATATATATATATATATATATATATATATATATATATATATATATATATATATATATATATATATATATATATATATATATATATATATATATATATATATATATATATATATATATACGTGTTATACACACACAGTAGTCCCTCCCGATTAGCAATTTTAGGTTAA
>NW_024736557.1:0-36903 GCF_018991925.1 Homarus americanus
ACCTGGCTTGCTCCCAGGTACACCTCCTGACGCTTCCAGGTACACCTCTGACCTCCCAGATACACCTTTGACACTCCCAGGTGCTCCACTGACATTCCCTGGTGCACTTTCAAACTCCAGGTGTAAACGCTGACACTGCCAGATTTTTACCTTGACACTCAAGTACATGACACTCCCCAGGTACACCTCTGACACTCCAGGTACACCTCTGACACTCCCAAGTACAACTCTGACACTCCCAAGTACTCACTGACGTTCCTGGTACACCTCTGACACTCCCAGGTACACGTCCGACATTCCCAGATACACCTTTGACACTCAGGTACATCTCTGACACTCCAGGTACACCTCTGACACTGCCAGGTACACCTCTGACAATCCCAGGTACTCCTGTGACACTCAAGGTACACCTCTGACACTCCAGGTACACCTCTGCCACTCCCAGGTACATCTCCGATATTCCAGGTACACCTCCGATATTCCCAGGTACACCTCTGATGCTCCAGGTTTTCCCAGCTCCCAGGTGCTCAGTGACACTCCACCGAACACCTCTGACACTCCCAGGTACTCCTCTGGCCTCCCTGGTTCACCTCAGACACTCCCAGGTACACCTCAGACACTCCCAGGTACACCCCAGACACTCCCAGGTACACCCTGCACACTCCTAGGTACACTTCTGACACTCGCAGGTACACCTCCTGACACCCCAGGTACACCTCTGACACTCCCAGTACACCTCTGACACTCCCAGGTACACCTCTCGACACTCCCAGGTACACCTCTGACACTCCCAGGTACACCTCTGACACTCCCAGGTACACTTCTGACACTCCCAGGTACTCGACTGACACTCCTGGTACACCCCTGACACTCCCAGGTACACCTCTGACACCCCAGGTACACCTCTGACACTCCCAGGTACTCCACTGACACTCCCTGGTACACCTCCCTGACACTCCCAGGTACACCTCTGACACCCCAGGTACACCCCAGACACTCCCAGGTACACTTCTCACACTCCAGGTACACCACTGACACTTCTAGGTACTCCTCTGTCACTCCCTGATACACCTCTAACACCTCCCAGGTACACCGCTGACACCCCCAGGTACACCGCTGACACTGCCAGGTACACCCTCGACACTCCCAGGCACACTTCATACACCCCAGGTACACCTCTGACACTCCCAGGTACACCTCAGACACTCCAAGGTGCACCCTGACACTCCCAAGTGCAACTTGGACACTCCCAGGTACACCTCTGACACTCCCAGGTACACCTCTGACACTCCCAGGTGCACCTTGACACTCCCAGGTACACTTGACACTCCCAGGTACACCCTGACACCCCAGGTACTCCACTGACACTCCCTGGCACACCCTGACACCCAGGTACACCTCTGCACACTCCTGGTACACCCCAGACACCCGGGTACACTTCTCACACTCCTAGGTACACCTCTGACACTCCTAGGTACCTCTGTCACTCCCTGATACACCTCTAACACTCCAGGTACACCGTGACACTCCCAGGTACACCGCTGACACTCCCAGGTACACCTCTGACACTGCCAGGTACACCTCAGACACTCAGGTACACTTCTCACACTCCAGGTACACCTCCGGACACTCCCAGGTACACTCTCTGACACTCCCAGGTACACCCTCTGACACTCCCAGGTACACCTCTGACACCCCAGGTACACCTCTGACACTGCCAGGTACACCTCTGACATTTCCTGGTACACCTCTGACACTCCCAGGTACACGCTCCGGCACTCCCAGGTACACCTCTGACACTCCCAGGTACACCTCTGACACTCCCAGGTACTCCACTGACACTCCCCTGGTACACCCCTGACACTCCCGGTACATCTCTGACACTCCCAGGCACACCCCAGACACTCCCAGGTACACTTCTCACATCCTAGGTACACCTCTGACACTTCTGGTACTTCTCTGACACTCCCTGATACACCTCTGACACTCCCAGGTACACCGCTGACACTCCCAGGTACACCGCTGACACTGCCAGGTCACCCTCAGACACTGCCAGGTACACCTCAGACACTGCAAGGTACACCTCTGACACTCCCAGGTACACCTCAGATACCCAAGGTGCACCTCTGACACTCCCAGGTACACCTCTGACACTCCCAGGCACACCTCTGACACTCCCAGGTACACCTCTGACACTCCCAGGTACTCCAGTGACACTCCCAGGTACACTTTCACACTCCCAGGTACACCTCTGACCTCCCAGGTACTCCTCTGACACTCCCAGGTACACCTCTGACACCCAGGCACACCCCTGACACTCCCAGGTACACCTTTCACTTCCTGGTTCTCCCCTGACATCCCAGGTACACCTCAGACACCCAAGGAACACCCTCAGACACTCCCAGGTACACCTCTCTGACACTCCCAGGTACACCTCTCGCACTCCCAGGTACACCTCTGACACTCTCAGGTACACCTCTCACACTCCCAGGTTCACCCCTGTGACACTCCCTGGTACTTCTCTGACACTCCCAGGTACACCCTCTGACACTCCCAGGTACACCTCAGACACTCCCAGGTACACCTCCCTGACATTCCCAGGCACACCTCTGACACCCCAGGTACACCGCTGACACTGCCAGGTACACCTCTGACACTCCATATACACCTCCGACACTCTCAGTACACCTCTGACACTCCCAGGTACTCCACTGACACTCCCAGGTACACCCCCCGACACTTCCTCCAGGTACACCTCTGACACTCCCAGGCACTCCTGACACTCCCAGGTACACCTCTGACACTCCCAGGTACACCCCAGACACCCAGGTACACCTCAGACACTCTCAGGTACACTTCTCACACTCCCAGGTACACCTCCGACACTCCCAGTACACCTCTGACACTTGTGCCACCTCTGACACTCCCAGGTACACCTCTGACCTCCCAGGTATTCACTGACACCCCTGGTACACCCCCGGACACTCCCAGGTACTCACTGACATTCCCGTAGACACCTTGACACTCCCAGGTACACCTCTGACACCCCAGGTACACCTCTGACACTCCCAGGTACACCGGTGACACTCCCAGGTACACCGCTGACACTGCCAGGTACACTCTCCAGACACTCTCAGGTACACTTTCACACTCGCAGGTACACCTCCGGACATTCCCAGGTACACCTCTGACACTCCCAGGTACACCTCTCGACACTCCCAGGTACACCTCTGACACTCCCAGGTACACCTCTCGACACTCCCAGGTACACCCTCTGATACTCCCAGGTACCCACTGACATTCCGTGGTACACCTCTGACACTCCCAGGTACAGCTCTGACACTCCCAGGTACACTTGACGCTCCCAGTACACCTTGACACTCCCAGGTACACCTCTCTGACACTCCCAGGTACACCTCTGACACTCCCAAGTGCACCTTGACACTCCCAGGTACACCTCTGACACCCCAGGTACACCTCGACACTCCCAGGTACTGACTGACACTCCTGGTACACCCCTGACACTCCCAGGTCTCTGACACTCCCAGGTACACTTCTGACACTCCCAGGTACTCGACTGACACTCCCTGTACACCCCTGACACTCCCAGGTACACCTCTGACACCCCAGGTACACCCCAGACACCCCAGGTACACTTCTCACACCTGGTACACCACTGACATTCCCTAGGTACCTCTGTCACTCCCTGATACACCTCTAACACTCCCAGGTACACCGCTGACACCCCCAGGTACACCGCTGACACTGCCAGGTACACCTCAGACACTGCCAGGTACACTTCATACACTGCCAGGTACACCTCAGACACTCCCAGGTACACCTCAGACACTCCAAGGTGCACCTCTGACACTCCCAAGTGCACCTTTGACACTCCCAGGTACACCTCTGACACTCCCAGGTACACCTCTGACACTCCCAGGTGCACCTTGACACTCCCAGGTACACCTCTGACACTCCCAGGTACACCTCGGACACTCCCAGGTACTCCACTGACTCCCTGGTACACCCCTGACACTCCCAGGTACACACTTTGGACACTCCCAGGTACACCTCCCAGACACTCCCAGGTACACTTCTCACACTCCTAGTACACCCTCTGACACTTCGGGTACCTCTGTCACTCCCTGATACACCTCTAACACCCCCAGGTACACCGCTGACACTCCCAGGTACACCGGTGACACTCCTAGGCACACCTCTGACACTGCCAGGTACACCTCAGACACTCTCAGGTACAGTTCTCACACTGCAGGTACACCTCCGACACCCCAGGTACAACTCTGACACTCCCAGGTACACCTCTGACACTCCCAGGTACACCTCTGACACTCCCAGGTACACCTCTGACACTGCCAGGTACTCCATTGACATTTCCTGGTACACCTCTGACACTCCCAGGTACACGTCCGGCCCTCCCAGATACGCCTCTGACACTCCCATGTACAGCTCTGACACTTGTACCCACTGACACTCCCTGGTACACCCCTCTGACACCCCACACTGGACACCCCAGGTACACCCCCAGACACTCCCGGTACACTTCTCACACTCCTAGGTACACCTCTGACACTTCTAGGTACTTCTGTCACTCCCCGATACACTCCTAACACTCCCAGGTACACCGCTGACACTCCCAGGTACACCGCTGACACTGCCAGGTACACTCAGACACTGCCAGGTACACCTCTGTGACACTGCAAGGTACACCTCAGACACTCCCAGGTACACCTCAGATACTCCAAGGTGCACCCTCTCTGGACACTCCCAAGTAAGTGCACCTCTCTGACACTCCCAGGCACACCTCTGACACTCCCAGGTACAATTCTCTGACACTCTGCAGGTACTCCAGTGACACTCCTAGGTACACTTCTCACACTCCCAGGTACACCTCCGACTCCCTCCCAGGTATTCCTCTGCACTCCCAGGTACACCCTCCAGGGTACACCCCCAAGGCCTCCCAGGTACACCTCTTTCACTCCCTGGTTCTCCCCTGACAGTCCCAGGTACAACCTGCATACCCAAGGAACACCTCCTCAGATACTCCCAGTTACACCTCTGACACTCCCCAGGTACACACCTCAGACACCCTAGGTACACCTCTCACACCTCAGGTACACCTCTCACACTCCCAGGTTCTCCCTCCCTGTGACACTCCCTGGTATTTCTCTGACAGTCCCAGGTACACCTCAGACACTCCCAGGTACACCTCTGTGACACTCCCAGGTACACCCCCGACATTCCCAGGCACACTTCTGACACTCCCAGGCACCGCTGACACTGCCAGGTACACCTCTGACACTCCATATACACCTCCGACATTTCAGGTACACTCTCTGACACTCCTGTACCCACTGACACCTCGGTACACCCTGACATTCCCAGGTACACCTCTCTGACACTCCCAGGTACACCTCTGACACTTGTGGTACACCCTTGTGACACCCCAGGTACACCCTGTGACACCTCCCAGGTACACCTCAGACACTCTCAGGTACACTTTCACACTCTCGCAGGTACACCTCCGACACTCCCAGGTACACTCTGACACTCCCAGGTACACCTCTCTCTGACACTCCCAGGTACACACCTCTGACTCTCCCAGGTATTCGACTGACACTCCTGGTACACCCCTGACACTTGGTGTACCCACTGACATTCCGTGGTACACCTTGACACTCCCAGGTACACCTCTGACACTCCCAGGTACACCTTCTGACACCTCCCAGGTACACCGGTGACACTCCCAGGTACACCGCTGACACTGCCAGGTACACCTCAGACACTCTCAGGTACACTCACACTCGCAGGTGCCCTCCTATAGCCTTACAGGTACACCTCTGACACTCCCAGGTACACCTCTGACACTCCCAGGTACACCTCTGACTCTCCCAGGTACACCTCTGGACACTCCCAGGTACAATTCTCTGATACTCCTGTACCTACTGACATTCCCGTGGTACACCTCTGACACTCCCAGGTACAGCTCTGACACTCCAGGTACACTTCTGACGCTCCCAGGCACACACCTTGACACTCCCAGGTACACCCCTGACACTCCCAGGTACACCTCTGACACTCCTGCACCTTGACACTCCAGGTACACCTCTGACACTCCCAGGTACACCCCGGACACTCCCCAGGTACCCACCGACACCCCGGTACACCCCCAGACACTCCCAGGTACACTTCACACCCTAGTACACCTCTGGACACTTCTAGGTACTCCTCTGTCACTCCCTGATACACCTTAACATCTTTCCAGGTACACCGGTGACACCCCAGTACACACCGGTGACACTCCAGGTACACTGCTGACACTGCCAGGTACACCTCTCGTGACACTCTCAGGTACAGTTCTCACACTCGCAGGTACACCTCCGACACTCCCAGGTACACCCCTGACACTCCCAGGTACACCTCTGACCACCCCTCTAGCAGGTACACCTCTGACACTCCTGTACACTCTGACACTGCCAGGTACCCACTGACATTTCCTGGTACACCCTGACGCTCCCAGGTGGCCACTGTCCGGCACTCCCAGACACGCCTGACACTCCCATGTACAGCCTGACACCCCAGGTACTCCACTGACACTCCCTGGACACCCCTGACACTCCTGCAGACATCCCTACATCCCAGGTACACCGGTGACACTCCCAGGTCAACGCTGACACTCCCAGGTACACCGCGACACTGCCAGGTACACCTCAGACACTGCCAGGTACACCTCAGACACTGCAAGGTACACCTCAGACACTCCCAGGTACACCTCAGATACCCCAAGGTGCACCTCTGACACTTCCAGGGCGCACTCTGACACCCCAGGCACACCTCTGACACTCCCAGGCACCTCTGACACCCAGGTACCCACCACGACACTCCCAGGCACACTCTTCACACCCCAGGTACACCTCCACTCTCCCAGGTATTCCTCTGACACCCCCAGGTACACCTCTCTGACACCCAGGGTACACCTCTGACACCCCAGGTACACCTCTTTCACTCCCTGGTTCTCCCCTGACAGTCCCAGGTACACCCAGACACTCCCAAGAACACCTCAGACACTCCCAGTTACACCTCTGACACTCCCAGTTACACCTCAGACACTCCAGGTACACCTCTCACACTCCCAGGTACACCTCACACCCCAGGTTCTCCTGCACACTCCCTGGTATTTCTCTGACAGTCCCAGGTACACCAGACACCCTGCACACCCTGCACACCCCAGGCACACCCCTGACATTCCCAGGCACACCTCTGACACTCCCAGGTACACCGCTGACACTGCCAGTGCACCTCTGACACCCATACACTCCGACACCTCAGCGCCCTCTGACACCCCAGGTACTCCACTGACACTCACTGCTACACCCCTGACATTCCCAGGTACACCTCTGACACCCCAGGTACTCCACTGACACCCCTGGACACCCCTGACACTCCCAGGTACACCTCAGACACCCCAGGTACACCCCAGACACCCCAGGTACACCCCAGACACCTCAGGTACACTTCTCACACTGCAGGTACACCTCCGACACTCCCAGGTGCACCTCTGACACTCCCAGGTACACCTCTCATACTCCCCAGGTACACCTCTGACTCTCCCAGGTATTCGACTGACACTCCTGTACACCCTGACACTCCCAGGTACTCCACTGACATTCCGTGGTACACCTTTTTGACACTCCCAGGTACACCTCTGACACTCAGGTACACCTCTGACACTCCCAGGTACACCGGTGACACTCCCAGAACACCTGTCTGCCAGGTACACCTCAGACACTCTCAGGTACAGTTCTCACCCACTGCAGGTACACCTCCGACCTCCCAGGTACAACTCTGACACTCCCAGGTACACCTCTCACACTCCTAGGTACACCTCTGACCTCCGAGGTACACCTCTGACACTCCCAGGTACACCTCTGACACTCCCAGGTACTCCACTGACATTCCGTGGTACACCTTTGACACTCCCAGGTACACCTCAGACACTCCCATGTACACCCCAGACACTCCCAGGTACACCCCAGACACTCTCAGGTACACTTCTCACACTCGCAGGTACACCTCCGACATTCCCAGGTACACCTCTGACACTCCCAGGTACACCTCTGACACTCCCAGGTACACCTCTGAGACTCTCCCAGGTACACCTCTGACACTCCCAGGTACACCTCTGACACTCCAGGTACTCCTGACATTCCGTGGTACACCTCTGACACTCCCAGGTACAGCTCTGACACTCAGGTACACTTCTGACACTCCCAGCCTCTTGACACTCCTGGTACACTGACATTGCGTGGTACACCTTTGACACTCCCAGGTACACCCAGACACTCCCAGGTACACTTCTCACCTCCAGGTACACCACTGACACTTCTAGGTACTCCTCTGTCCTCCCTGATACACCTCTAACACTCCCAGGTACAGCCCAACACCCCCAGATACACCGCTGACACTGCCAGGTACACCTTAGACATCAGGTACACCTCATACATTGCCAGGTACACCTCAGACACTCCCAGGTACACCTCAGACACTCCAAGGTGCACCTCTGACACTCCCAAGTGCACCTTTGACACTCCAGGTACACCTCTGACACTCCCAGGTACACCTCTGACACTCCCAGGTACTCACTGACACTCCCAGGTACACCTCAGACACTCCCAGGTACACTTCTCACACTCCCTAGGTACACCTCTGACACTTCTAGGTACTCTCTGTCACTCCTGATACACCTCCTAACACTCCCAGGTACACCGGTGACACTCCCAGGTACACCGCCAGGCCACTGCCAGGTACACCTCAGACACTCTCAGGTACAGTTCTCACACTCGCAGTACCTCCGACACTCCCAGGTACAACTCTGACCTCCCAGGTACCTCTGACACTCCTAGGTACACCTCTGACAATCCACAGTTCACCTCTGACACTCCCAGGTACACCTCTGACACTCCCAGGTACTCCACTGACATTCCGTGGTACACCTTTGCTCCCAGGTACACCACTGAACCTGCCAGGTACACCTCCGACACTCCCAGGCTACCTCCGACACTCCTAGGTACACTTCTCACACTCCCAGGTACACATCCGACAATCCCAGTGCCTCCCTGACACCCCCAGGTACACCTCTGACACTCCAGGGTACACCTCTGACACTCCCACGTACCTCTGACACTCCCAGGTACACCTCTGACACTCCCAGGCCTCCTGCCTCCCAGGTACACCACTGACCTGCCAGGTACTCACTGACATTCCTGGTACACCTCTGACACTCCCAGGTACACGTCCGACACTCCCAGATACCTCTCAACCTCCCAGGTACACCTCTGACACTCCCAGGTACTCACTGACACTCCCTGGTACACCCCTGACCTCCCAGGTACACCTCTGACCTCCCAGGTACACCCAGACACTCCCAGGTACACCCCAGACACTCCCAGGTACACCCCAAACACTCTCAGGTACACTTCTCACACTCGCAGGTACACCTCCGACACTCCCAGGTACACCTCTGACACTCCCAGGTACCTCTGACACTCCCAGGTACACCTCTGAAACTCCCATGTACCTCTGACACTCCATATACACCTCTTTCACTCCCAGGTACTCCACTGACATTCCGTGGTACACCCTGACACTCCCAGGTACACCGCTGACACTGCCAGGTACCTCCGACCTCCCAGGAACACCTCTGACACTCCCAGGTACACCCCAGACACTCCCAGGTACACTTCTCACACTCCTAGACACCTCTGACACTTCTAGTACTCCTCTGTCACTCCTGATACACCTCTAACACTCCCAGGTACACCGGTGACACTCCCAGGTACACCGGTGACACTCCCAGTACACCGCTGACACTGCCAGGTACACCTCAGACACTCTCAGGTACAGTTCTCACACTCGAGGCACCTCCGACACTCCCAGGTACAACTCTGACACTCCCAGGTACACCTCTGACACTCCCAGGTACCTCTGACCTCCCAGGTACACCTCTGACCTGCCAGGTACTCACTGACATTTCCAGGTACACCTCTGACACTCCCAGGTACACGTCCGGCACTCCCAGATACGCCTCTGACACTCCCATGTACAGCTCTGACACTCCCAGGTACTCCACTGACACTCCCTGGTACACCCCTGACACTCCCTGGTACATCTCTGACACTCCCAGGTACACCCCAGACACTCCCAGGTACACTTCTCACACTCTAGGTACACCTCTGACACTTCTCAGGTACCTTCTCTGTCACTCCCTGATACACCTCTAACCTCCCAGGTACACCTCTGACACTCCGAGTACACGTCCGGCACTCCCAGATACGCCTCTCACTCCCCATGTACAGCCTGACACCCCAGGTACTCCACTGACACCTCTCTGCACACCCCTGACACTCCTGCAAACATCCCCACATCTCAGGCACACCGCAAGACACTCCAGGCCAACGCTGACACTCCCAGGCACACCGCGATACTGCCAGGTACACCTCAGACACTGCCAGGCACACCTCAGACACTGCAAGGTACACCTCAGACACTCCCCAGGCACACCTCAGGATACCCTAAGGTGCACCCTCTGACACTTCCTGGGCGCACTCTGACACCCCAGGCACACCCTCTGACACTCCCCAGGCACCTCTGACACCCAGGTACCCACCACGACACTCCCCAGGCACACTCTTCACACCCCAGGCACACCTCCATTCTCCCAGGTATCATTCCTCTGACACCCCAGCAGGCACACCTCTCTGACACCCAGGGTACACCTCTGACACCCCAGGTACACCTCTTTTCACTCCCTGGTTCTCCCCTGACAGTCCCAGGCACACCCTGTACACTCCCCAGAACACCCCAGACAGCTCCCAGTTACACCTCTGACACTCCCAGTTACACCTCAGACACCCCAGGTATTAGCCTCTCACACTTCCAGGTACACCTCACACCCCAGGTTCTCCTGCACACTCCCTGGCATTTCTCTGACAGTCCAGGCACACCAGACACCCTGCACACCCTGCACACCCCAGGCACACCCCCAGACAGTTCCCAGGCACACCCTCTGACACTCCCAGGCACACCGCTGACACTGCCAGTGCCAATCTCTGACACCCATACACTCCGACACCTCTGCGCCCTCTGACACCCCAGGTACTCCACTGACACTCACTGCCACACCTCCCCACATTCCCCAGGCACACCTCTGACACCCCAGGCACTCCACTGACGCCCCTGCACACCCCTGACACCCCCAGGCACACCTCAGACACCCCAGGCACACCCCAGACACCCCAGGCACACCCCTGCACCTCAGGTACACTTCTCACACTGCAGGTACACTCTCCGATACTCCCAGGTGCACCTCTGACACTCCCTATAGGTAACACCTCTCATGTTCCCCAGGTACACCTCTGACTCCTCCCAGGTATCTGACTGACACTCCTGCACACCCTGACACTCCCCAGGTGGCACTCCACTGACATTCCGTGGCACACCTTTGACAGACACTCCCAGGTACACCTCTGACACTCCCACACCTCTGACACTCCCAGGCACACCGGTGACACCCCAGGCACACCGCTGACACCAGGTACACCCCAGACTCAGGCACTGTTCTCACACTCGCAGGTACACCTCCGACACTCCCAGGTACAACTCTGACACTCCCAGGTACACCTCTCACACTCCTAGGTACCCCTGACACCTGGAGGTACACCTCTGACACCCCCAGGTACACCTCTGACATCCCAGCCCACTGACATTCCGTGGTACACCTTTGACACTCCCCAGGCACACCCTCAGACACCCATGTACACCCCAGACACCCCAGGTACACCCCAGACACTCTCAAGCACACCTCTCACACCTGCAGGCACCTCCGACATTCCCAGGTACACCTCTGACACTCCCAGGTACACCTCTGACACTCCCAGGTACACCCTCACCTCCCAGGTACACCTTTGACACTCCCCAGGCACACCCTGACACCCCAGGCACTCCACTGACATTCCGTGCACCTCTGACACTCCCAGGTACAGCCCTGACACTCCCAGGCACTTCTGACACTCCCAGGTACCACTGACACCCCTGCACACCCCTGACACTCCCAGGTACACCCTGACACCCCAGGTACACCCCAGACACCCCAGGCACTTCTCACACTCCAAGGTACACCACTGACACTTCTAGGTACTCCTCTGTCACTCCCTGATACACCTCTACACTGGCACACCGCTGACACCCCAGCACCCCGACACTGCCAGGTACACCTTGACACTGCCAGGCACACCATACACTGCCAGGTACACCTCAGACACTCCCAGGTACACCTCAGACACTCCAAGCTGCCCTGACACTCCTGCACCTTGACACTCCCAGGTACACCTCTGACACTCCCAGGCACCTTGACACTCCCAGGTACTCCACTGACACTCCCAGGTACACCCCAGACACTCCCAGGTACACTTCTCACACTCCTAGGTACACCTCTGACACTTCTAGGTACTCCTCTGTCACTCCCTGATACACCTCTAACACTCCCAGGTACACCGGTGACACTCCCAGGTACACCGCTGACACTGCCAGGTACACCTCAGACACTCTCAGGTACAGTTCTCACACTCGCAGGTACACCTCCGACACTCCCAGGTACAACTCTGACACTCCCAGGTACACCTCTGACACTCCTAGGTACACCTCTGACACTCATGGTACACCTCTGACACTCCCAGGTACACCCTCTGACACTCCCAGGTACTCCACTGACATTCCGTGGTACACCTTGACATCCCAGGTACACCACTGAACCTGCCAGGTACACCTCCGACACTCCCAGGAACACCTCCGACACCCCAGGTACATTCTCACACTCCCAGGTACACCTCCGACAATCCCAGGTACACCTCTGACACTCCCAGGTACACCTCTGACACTCCAGGTACACCTCTGACACTCCCAGGTACACCTCTGACACTCCAGGTGCACCTCTGACACTCCCAGGTATACCTCTGACACTCCCAGGTACACCTCTGACACTGCCAGGTACTCAACTGACATTCCCTGGTACACCTCTGACACTCCCAGGTACACGTCCGACACTCCCAGATACACCTCTGACACTCCCATGTACAGCTCTGACACCTCCCAGGTACACCTCTGACACTCCCAGGTACTCCACTGACACTCCCTGGAACACCCTGACACTCCCAGGTACACCTCTGACACTCCCAGGTACACCCCAGAACTCCCAGGTACACCCTAGACACTCCCAGGTACACCCCAAACACTCAGTACACCTCTCACACTCGCAGGTACACCTCCGACACTCCCAGGTACACCTCTGACACTCCCAGGTACACCTCTGACACTCCCAAGTACACCTCTGAAACTCCCATGTACACTTCTGACACTCCAGATACACCTCTTTCACTCCCAGGTACTCCACTGACATTCCGTAGGCCACCTCGACACTCCCAGGTACACCGCTGACACTGCCAGGTACACTCCGACACTCCCAGGAACACCTCCGACACTCCCAGGTACACTTCTCACACTCCCAGGTACACCTCCGACACTCCCAGATACACCTCTGACACTCCCAGGTACACCTCTGACACTCTCAGGTACAACTCTGACACTTGCACTCCACTGACATTCGTAGTACACCTCTGACACTCCGAGGGCCAACCGCTGACACTGCCAGGTACACCTCCGACACTCCCAGGAACACCTCCGACACCCCAGGTACACTTCTCACACTCCCAGGTACACCTCTGAGACTCCCAGATACACCTCTGAGACTCCCAGGTACTCCACTGACACTCCTGGTACACCCCTGACACTCGAGGTACATCCCTGACACTCCCAGGTACACCCCAGCTCCCAGGCACACTTCTCACACTCCTAGGTACACCTCTCTGACACTCTGGGTACCTCTGTCACTCCCTGATAACCCTCAAAACTCCCAGGTACACCGCTGACACTCAGGTACACCGCTGACACTGCCAGGTACACCTCAGACAGTCCCAGGTACAGTTTCACACTCGTAGGTACACCTCCGACACTCCCGGTTACACCTCTGACACTCCCAGGTACACCTCTGACACTCTTGTGTACCCTCAGACACTCCAGGTACACCTCTGACACCTCCAGGTACACCTCTGACACTCCCAGTACCCACTGACATTCCGTGGTGCACCTCTGACACTCCCAGGTACACCGCTGAAACTGCCAGGTACACCTCCGACACTCCCAGGAACACCTCCGATACTCCCAGGTACACTTCTCACACCTCCCAGGTACCTCCGACACTCCAGGTACACCTCTGACACTCCCAGGTACACCTCTGACACTGCAGGATACACCTCTGACATTCCCAGGTACACCTCTGACACTCCCAGGTACACCTCTGGACACCCCAGTTATACCTCTGACACTCCCAGGTACACCTCTGACACTGCAAGGTACTCACTGACATTCCCTGGTACACCTCTGACTCTCCCAGGTACACGTCCGGCACTCCCAGATACGCTCTGACACTCCCAGGTACAGCTCTGACACCCCAGGTACACCTCTGACACTCCCAGGTACTCCACTGACACTCCTGGTACACCCCCGACACTCCCAGGTACATCTCTGACACTCCCAGGTACACCCCAGACACTCCCAGGTACACTTCTCACACCCCAGGTACACCTCTGACACTTCTAGGTACTCCTGCTCCCCGATACACCTCTAACACCCCAGGTACACCACTGACACTCCCAGGTACACCGCTGATACTGCCAGGTACACTCAGACACTGCCAGGTACACCTCAGACACTGCAAGGTACACCTCAGACACTCCCAGGTACACCAGATACCCAAGGTGCACCTCTGACACTCCCAAGTGCACCTTTGACACTCCCAGGCACACCTCTGACACTCCCAGGTACACCTCTGACACCCCAGGTACCCACTGACACCCCAGGTACACTTCACACTCCCAGGCATCCTCTCACACTCCCAGGTACAGCTCTGACACCCAAGGTACACCTCTGACACTCCCAGGTACACCTCTTTCACTCCCTGGTTCTCCCCTGAACTCCCAGGTACACCTCAGACACTCCAAGGAACACCTCAGACACTCCCAGGTACACCTCTGACACTCCCGTACACCTCAGACACTCCTAGGTACACCTCTCACACTCTAAGGTACACCTCTCACACCTCCCAGGTTTTCCTGTGACACTCCATGGTATTTCTCTGACAGTCCCAGGTCACCTCAGACACTCCTAGGTACACCTCAGACACTCCCAGGTACACCCCTGACATTCCCAGGCACACCTCTCTGACACTCCCAGGTACAGCTCTGACACCCCAGGTACACCTCTGACACCCCAGGTACTCCACTGACACTCCCTGGTACACCCCTGACACTCCCTGGTACACCCCGACACCCATATACACCCCTGACACACTCCCAGGTACACCTCCGACACTCCCAGGAACACCCCAGACACTCCCAGGTACACTACACTCCCAGGTATACCCGACACCCCAGGTACACCTCTGACACTTCTAGGTACTCTGTCACTCCCCTGATACACCTCTAACACTCCCAGGTACACCGCTGACACCCCAGGTACTGCACTGACACTCCCTGGTACACCTCTGACACTCCCAGGTACAGCGCTGACACTCCCAGGTACTCCACTGACATTCCGTGGTACACCTCTGACACTCCCAGGTACACCGCTGAAACTACCAGGTACACCTTCGACACTCCCAGGAACACCTCCGACACTCCCAGGTACACTTCTCACTCTCCCAGGTACACCTCCGACATTCCCAGGTACACCTCTGACACTGCAGGGTACACCTCTGACACTCCCAGTTACACCTCTGACACTCCCAGGTACACCTCTGACACTCCCAGGTATACCTCTGACACTCCCAGGTACACCTCTGACACTGCCAGGTACTCCACTGACATTCCCTGGTACACCTCTTACACTCCCAGGTACACGTCCGACACTCCCAGATACACCTCTGACACTCCCAGGTACAGCTCTGACACTCCGAGGTACACTTCTGACACTCCCAGTTACTCCACTGACACTCACTGGTACACCCCTGACACTCCCAGGTACACCTCTGACACTCCCAGGTACACTTCTCACACTCCGAGGTACACCACTGACACTTCTAGGTACTCCTCTGTCACTCCCTGATACACCTCTAACACTCCCAGGTACACCGCTGACACTCCCAGTTACACCGCTGACACTGCCAGGTACACCTCAGACACTGCCAGGTACACCTCAGACACTCCCAGGTACAGCTCAGACACTCCAAGGTGCACCTCTGACACTCCCAAGTGCACCTTTGACACTCCCAGGCACACCTCTGACACTCCCAGGTACACCTCTGACACTCCCAGGTACTCCACTGACACTCCGTGGTACACCCCTGACACTCCCAGGTACATCTCTGACACTCCCAGGTACACCCCAGACACTCCCAGGTACACTTCTCACACTCCTAGGTACACCTCTGACACTTCTAGGTACTCCTCTGTCACTCCCTGATACACCTTTAACACTCCCAGGTACACCGCTGACATTCCCAGGTACACCGCTGACACTGCCAGGTACACCTCAGACAGTCTCAGGTACAGTTCTCACACTCGCAGGTACACCTCCGACACTCCCAGGTACAACTCTGACACTCCTAGGTACACCTCTGACACTCCCAGGTACACCTCTGACACTCCCAGGCACACCTCTGACTCCACTGACATTCCGTAGTACACCTCTGACACTCCCAGGTACACCGCTGAAACTGCCAGGTACACCTTCGACACTCCCAGGAACACCTCCGACACTCCCAGGTACACTTATCACACTCCCAGGTACACCTCCGACATTCCCAAGTACACCTCTGACACTCCCAGGTACACCTCTGACACCGCAGGGTACACCTCTGACACCCCAGTGTGTACACCTCTGACACCCCAGGCACACCTCTGACACCCCAGGTATTACCTCTGACACTCCCAGGTACACCTCTGACACTGCCAGGTACTCCACTGACATTCCCTGGTACTTCTTTGACACTCCCAGGTACACGTCCGGCACTCCCAGCTACGCCTCTGACACTCCCGGGTACAGCTCTGACACTCCCAGGTATACATCTGACACTTCCAGGTACTCCACTGACACTTCCTGGTACACCCCTGACACACCCAGGTACATCTATGACACTCCCAGGTACACCCCAGACTCTCCCAGGTACACTTCTCACACTCCTAGGTACACCTCTGACACTTCTAGGTACTCCTCTGTCACTCCCTGATACACCTCTAACAATCCCAGGTACACCTTTGACACTCCAGAGTACACCTCTGACACTCCCAGGTACACCTCTGACACTCCCAGTACAATTCTCAGACCTCCCCAAGTGCCATCTCTGACACCCCAGGCACCACCTGACATTCCGTGGCACACCCTGACACTCCCAGGCACACTGCTGACAAATGCCAGGCACACCGGCTAATTCCAGGTACATCACGGACACTCCCAGGAACACTTCTCACATTCCCAGGTACACCTCCGACACCCCCAGGTACACCTCTGACACTCCCAGGTACACCGCTGACACTCCAGGGTACACCTCTGACACTCCCAGGTACACCTCTGACACTTCCAGATACACCTCTGACACTCCCAGGTATACCTCTGACACTCCCAGGTACACCTCTTACACTGCCAGGTACTCCACTGACATTCCCTGGTACACCTCTGACACTCCTAGGTACACGTCCGACACTCCCAGATACACCTCTGACACTCCCAGGTACAGCTCTGACACTCCCAGGTACACTTCTGTCACTCCCAGGTACTCCACTGACACTCCCTTATACACCCCTGACACTCCCAGGTACACCTCTGACACTCCCAGGTACACTTCTCACACTCCGAGGTACACCACTGACACTTCTAGGTACTCCTCTGTCACTCCCTGATACACCTCTAACACTCCCAGGTACACCGCTGACACTGCAGGGGTGCTAACTCCCTGACATTCCCAGGTACACCCTGGACACTCCCAGGCCAACTCCTTTCACTCCTGGTTCCTCCTGACACCCCAGGTACACCCTCAGACACCTCAGGAACACCTCAGACACTCCCAGGTACACCTCTGGACACTCCCAGGTACACCTTGACACTCCTGAGGCACACCTCTCACATTCTCGTGCGCCACCTCTCCACTCCCAGGTTCTCTTGGACACTCCCTGGTATTTCTGACAGTCCCAGGTACACCTCAGACACTCCCAGGCACATCAGACACTCCCAGGTACCACCTCATTCCCAGGCACACCTGACACTCCCAGGTGCCACCGAGAACTGCCAGTGCACCTCCGACACTCCCAGGAACACCTGACACCCCAGGTACACTTCACACTCCCAGGTACACCTCCGACACTCCCAGGTACACCTCTGACACTCCCAAGTACACCTCTGACACTGCAGGGTACACCTCTGACATTCCCGGACACCTCTGACACTCCCAGGTCACCTCTCGACACTCCGTGGCATCCTCTGACACTCCCAGGAACACCTCTGACACTGCCAGGTACTCCACTGACATTCCTGGACACCTCTGACACTCCCAGGCATCAGTCCGCCACTCCGAGATACGCCTCTGACACTCCCAGGCACACCCTCTGACACTCCCAGGTACACCTCTGACACCCCAGGTACCCACTGACACCCCTGGTACACCCCTGACACTCCCAGGTCATCTCTGACACTCCAGGGCACCCCAGACACTCTCAGGTACACTTCTCACTCCTAGGTACATCTCTGACACTTCTAGGTACTCCTCTGTCACTCCCTGCCACACCTCTAACACTCCCAGGTACACCGCTGACACTCCCAGGTACACCGCTGTCACTGCCAGGTACACCTCAGACACTGCCAGGTACACCTCAGACACTGCCAGGTACACCTCGATACTCAAGGTGCACCTTCTGACACTCCCAAGTGCACCTCTGACACTCCCACGCACACCTCTGACACTCCCAGGTACACCTCTGACACTCCCGGTACCCACTGACACTCCGGTACACTTCTCACACTCCCGGGTACTCCCTGACACTCCCAGGTACACCTCCCGACACACCCAGAACACCTCCGACACTCCCAGGTACACTTCTCACACCTCCCAGGTACACCTCCGACACTCCCAGGTACACCTCTGACACTCCCAGGTACACCTCTGACACTGCAGGCAGCACCTCTGACATTCCCAGGCACACCTCTGACACTCCCAGGTACACCTCTGACACTCCCAGGAATACCTCTGACACCCGTATACCTCTTA
Organism: Homarus americanus; assembly: GCF_018991925.1. Lineage (NCBI taxonomy): Eukaryota > Metazoa > Arthropoda > Malacostraca > Decapoda > Nephropidae > Homarus > Homarus americanus. Next base: position 19,388 of record NW_024736557.1, read on the forward strand.
CACTGCCAAGTACCCATTGATATTCCTTGGACACCTCTGACACTCCCAGGTACACGTCCGGCACTCCAGATACGCCTGACACCCCAGGTACAGCTCTGACACTCCCAGGTACACCTCTGACACTCCCAGGTACCCACTGACACTCCCTGGTACACCCTGACACCCTCAGGTACATCCCTGACACTCCCAGGTACACCCCAGACACTCCCAGGTACACTTCTAACACTCCCAGGTACACCGCTGACACTCCCAGGTCTCGCTGACACTGCCAGGTACACCTCAGACACTGCCAGGTACACCTCAGACACTGCAAGGTACACCTCAGACACTCCCAGGTACCTCAGATACTCCAAGGTGCACCTCTGGACACTCCCGTGCACCTCTGACACCTCGCGCACACCCCTGGACACCCCAGGTCACCTCTGACACCCAGGTACCCACCGACACCCTGCGGCCACTTCACACCCTGGTACCCTCTGACACCCGCACACCTCTGACACCCAGGGACACCTCTGACACTCCCGTACACCTTTTCACTCCCTGGTCTCCTGACACTCCCAGGTACACCTCAGACACACCCCAGGAACACCTGAGACACCCCAGGTACACCTCTGACACTCCCAGGTACACCTAGACACTCCTAGGTACACCTCTCACACTCTCAGGTACACCTCTCCACACTCCCAGGTTCTCTTGTGACACTCCCGGTATTTCTCTGACAGTCCCAGGTACACCTCAGACACTCCCAGGCACACCTCAGACACCCAGGTACACCCCTGACATTCCCAGGCACACCTCGGACACTCCCAGGTACACACCGCTGAAACTGCCAGGTACACTTTCCGACACCAGGAACACTCCGCCACCTCCAGGTACACTTTCACACTCCCAGGTACACCTCCGACACTCCGGGTACACCCTGACACTCCTAGCACACCCCTGACACTGCAGGGTACACCTCTGACATTCCCAGGTACACCTGACACTCCCAGGTACACCTCTTTCACTCCCTGGTTCCTCCCTGACACCTCCCAGGTACACCTCAGACACTCCCAGGAACACCTTAGACACTCCCAGGTACACCTCTGACACCCCAGGTACACCTAGACACCCTAGTACACCTCTCACACTCAGGCACACCTCTCACACTCCCAGGTCCTCTTGTGACACTCCCGGTATTTCTCTGGACAGTCCCAGGTACACCTCAGACACCCCCAGGTACACATCAGACACTCCCAGGTACACCCCTGACATTCCCAGGCACACCTCGACACTCCCAGGTACACCGCTGAAACTGCCAGGTACACCTCCGACACTCCCAGGAACACCTCCGTCACTCCCAGGTACACTCACACTCCCAGGTACCTCTCCGACACTCCCAGGTACACCTCTGACACTTCCAGGGCACACCTCTGACACTGCAGGGTACATCCCTGACATTCCAGGTACACTTCTGACACTCCTAGGCCACCTTGACACCCAGGTATACCTCTTGACACTCCCAGGTACACCCTCTGACACTGCCAGGTACTCCACTGACATTCCCTGGTACACCTCTGACACCTCCAGGTACACGTCCGCCACCTGAGATACGCTCTCTGACACTCCCAGGTACACCTCTGACACTCCCAGGCACACCCTGACACTCTGGTACCACTGACACTCCTGGTACACCCCTGACACCCCAGGTACATCTCTGACACCCCAGGTACACCCCAGACACTCTCGTACACCTCACACCTCAGGTACATCTCTGACACTTCTAGGTACCTCTGTCACTCCCTGCCACTCCTAACACTCCCAGGTACACCGCTGACACTCCCGGGTACACCGCTGTCACTGCCAGGTACACCTCAGACACTGCCAGGTACACCTCAGACACTGCAAGGTACACCTCAGACACTCCGGTACACCTCAGATACCCAAGGTGCACCTCTGACACCTCCAGTGCACCTCTGACACTCCCACGCACACCTCTGACACTCCCAGGTACACCTCTGACACTCCCAGGTACCCACCACCCCAGGTACACTCACACTCCGTACTCCCTGACACCTCCCAGGTACACCTCTGACACCCAGGGTACACCTCACACTCCCAGGAACACCTCATACACCCCAGGTACACCTCTGACACTCCCAGGTCACCTCTGACACTCCCAGGCCACCTGACTCTCCCAGGTACACCTCTTGACACCTGCGGTACCTCTGACACCTCCCAGGTACACCTCTGACACTCCCAGGTACACCTCAGACACCCTGTACGGCCACCTCTCACACTCTCAGGTACACCTCTCTCCTCCCAGGTACACCCCTGACATTCCCAGGCACACCTCTGCCATTCCCAGGTACACCGCTGACACTGCCAGGTACACTTCTGACACTCATATACACCTCCGACACTCCCAGGTACACCTTCTGACACTCCCAGGTACTCACTGACACTCCTAGCACACCCCTGACACTCCCAGGTACACCTCTGACACTCCCAGGTACACCTCTGACACCTCCGGGTACACCTCAGACACTCCAGGTACCCCTGCACTACTGCAGGCTACCCTGCATACCTCATGCACACTTTCACACTGCAGGTACTCGACACTCCCAGGTACACCTCTGACATTCCCAGGTCACCTCTGACACTCCCAGGTACACCTCTGACTCTCCCAGGTACACCTGACACTCCCGGTACACCCCTGACACTCCCAGGTACTCCACTGACATTCCGTGGTACACCTCCGACACTCCCAGGTACAGCCCTGACACTCCCAGGTACACCTCTGACACTCCCAGGTACACCCCGCACACCCAGGTACACTTCTCACACCCTGTGCGCACCACTGACACTTCTAGGTACACCTTCTACTCTGATACACCCTAACACTCCCAGGTACTGCTGACACCCCAGGTGCACCGCTGACACTGCTGGTACACCCTCGAGACACTGCCAGGTACACCTCATACACTGCCAGGTACACTCAGACACTCCCAGGTACACCTCAGACACTCTCGGGTACAGTTCTCACACGCGCAGGCCACTGACACTCCGTGTACAACTCTGACACTCCCAGGTACACCTCTGACACTCCTAGGTACACTCTCACTCTGGAGGTGCACCTCTGACACTCCCAGGTACCTCGACACTCCCAGGTACTCACTGACATTCCGTGGTACACCTTTGACACTCCTGGTACACCTCAGACCTCTTGGTACACCCCCACACACTCCCAGGTACCCAGCACACTTCTCAGTTACACTTCTCACACTCGCAGGTACCCTTCACACTCCCACCTCTGTGACACCAGGCACTACCCCTGACCACCCCAGGTACACCTCTGACTCTCCCAGGTACACCTCTGACACTCCGATGTACTACCTGACACTCCCGTACTCCACTGACATTCCGTGGTACACCTCTGACACTCCATGCTGCTCTGACACTCCAATTGCACCTTGACACTCCCAGTACCCATTGACACTCCCACGTGTACACCCCAGACACCCCAGGTACACTTATCACACTCCTAGGTACACCTCTGACACTTCTAGGTACTCCTCTGTCACTCCCTGATACACCTCTACTCCCAGGTACACCGGTGACACTCCCAGGTACACCTGACACTGCCAGGTACGCCTCAGACACTTTCAGGTACAGCTCTCACACTCGCAGGTACACCTCTGACACTCAGGCACACCTGACACCTCCGAGGTACACCTCTGACATTCCGGTGCCACCTTCTGACACTCCCGTACTCACTGACATTCCGTGGTACACCTCTGACACTCCCAGGTATACCTCTGACATTCCCAGGTACACCGCTGAAACTGCCAGGTACACCTCCGACACTCCCAGGAACACCTCCGATACTCCCGGGTACACCTCACACTCCCAGGTACACCTCCGACACTCCCAGGTACACCTCTGGACACTCCCAGGTACCTCTGACACTCCAGGGTGCACCTCAGACACTACCAGGAACACCTCAGACACTCCTGCCACCTCTGGACACTCCCAGGTACACCTCAGACACCTAGGTACACCTTCACCACTCACAGGTACCTCTCCACCTCCCAGGTTCTCCTGACACTCCCGGTATTTCTCTGACAGTCCCAGGTACACCTCAGACACTCCCAGGTACACCTCAGACACTCCCAGGTACACCCCACATTCCCAGGCATACTTCTGACACTCCCAGGTACACCGCTGACACTGCCAGGTACACTTCGACACTCATATACACCTCCGACACTCCCAGGTACACCTCTGACTCCCAGGTACTCCACTGACACTCCCGGCACATCTCCTGACACTCCCAGGTACACCCTGACACTCCCAGGTACACCTCAGACACCTCAGGTACACCTCTCACACTCTCAGGTACACCTCTCACACCCCAGGTTCTCTTGTGACACCCTGGGTATTTCTACAGTCCCAGGCACACCTGCACACTCCCAGGTACACACCTGGACACTCCCAGGTACACCCTGACATTCCCAGGCACACCTCGGGACACTCCCAGGCACGCCGAAACTGCCAGGTACACCTCCGACACCTCCCAGAACACCTCCGACACTCCCAGGTACATTTCACACTCCCAGGTGCACCTCCGACACTCCCAGGTACACCTCTGACACTCCTGCACCCTGACACTGCAGGGGTACACCCTCTGACATTCCCAGGTACACCTCTGACACTCCCAGGTACACCTCTGACACTCCCAGGTATACCTCTGACACTCCCGTACACCTCCTCTGACACTGCCAGGTACTCCACTGACATTCCCTGGTACACCTCTGACGTCCGTGCGGCCACGTCCGCCACTCCGAGATACGCCTCTGACACCCCAGGTACACCTCTGACACTCCCAGGTACACCCTGACACTCCCAGGTACTCCACTGACACTCCTGGTACACCCTTGACACTCAGGTACATCTCTGACACTTCAGGTGCCACCCCAGACTCTTCAGGTACACTTTACACCTAGGTACATCTCTGACACTTCTAGGTACTCCTCTGTCACTCCGCTACACCTCTAACACTCCAGGTACACCGCTGACATCCCAGGTACACCGCTGTCACTGCCAGGTACACTCAGACACTGCCGGGGTACACCTGACACTGCAAGGTACACCTCAGACACTCCCAGGTACACCTCAGCTACTCCAAGGTGCACCTCTGGACACTCCCAAGTGCACCTCTGACACTCCCACGCACACCTGATGCCTCCCAGGTACCTCTGACACTCCCAGGAACACCTCCTAGACACTCCCAGGTACCCACTGACACTCCCAGGTACACTTCTCCCAGGTACTCCTGACACTCCCAGGTACACCGATACTCCAGGCCACCTCAGACACTCCCAGGAACACCTCAGACACTCCGTACACCTCTGGACACTCCAGGTACACCTCAGACACTCCTAGGTACACTCTCACACTCTCAGGTACACCTCTCACACTCCCGTTTCTCCTGTGACACTCCCTGGTATTTCTCTGACAGTCCCGTACCTCAGACACTCCCAGGTACACCTCAGACACTCCCAGGTACACCCCTGACATTCCCAGGCACACCTCTGACACTCCCAGGCACCGCTGACACTGCCAGGTACACTTCTGACACCCATAACACCTCCGACACTCCCAGGTACACCCCTGACACTCCCGGTGTACCCACTGACACTCCCTGCACACCCCTGACACTCCCAGGTACACCTCTGAAACTCCCAGGTACACCTCTGACACTCTCAGGTACACCCCAGACACTCCCAGGTACACCCCAGACACTCGCAGGTACACCACCCCAGACACTCTCATGTACACTTTCACACTCGCAGGTACACCTCCGACACTCCCACGCACACCTCTGACATTCCCAGGTACACCTCTGACACCCCAGGCACACCTCTGACTCTCCCAGGTACACCTTTGACACTCCCAGGTACACCTCTGACACTTCCAGGTACTCACTGACATTCCGTGGTACACCTTGACACTCCCAGGTACAGCCCTGACACTCCCAGGTACACCTCTGACACTCCCAGGTACACCCCGGACACTCCCAGGTACACCTCTCACACTCCTAGGCCACCACTGACACTTAGGTACTCTCTGTCACTCCCTGATACCCTTCTAACACTCCCAGGTACACCGCTGACACCCCAGGTACACACCACACTGCCAGGCACACCTCAGACACTGCCAGGTACCTCTAACACTGCCAGGTACACCCTCAGACACCTCAGAGCCACCCTCAGACACTCTCAGGTACAGTTCTCACACGCGCAGGTACACCTCCGACACTCCCAGGTACAACTCTGACACTCCCAGGTACACCTCTGACACTCCTAGGCACCTCTACCTCGAGGTACACCTCTGACACTCCCAGGTACACCTCCTGACACTCCCAGGTACTCACTGACATTCCGTGGTACACCTTGACACTCCCAGGTCACCTCGGACACTCGTACACCCCGGACACTCCTGTACACCCCAGACACTCTCAGCTACACCTCACACTGCACACCTTCGACACTCCCAGGCCACCTCTGACACTCCCAGGTACACCTCTGACACTCCCAGGTACACCTCTGACTCTCCCAGGTACACCTCTGACACCCAAGGTACACCTCTGACACTCCCAGGTACTCCACTGACATTCCGTGTACACCTCTGACACTCCCAGGTATAGCTCTGACACTCCCAATTGCACCTTTGACACTCCCAGGTACACCTCTGACACTCCCAGGTACACCTCTGACACTCCCAGGTACTCCATTGACACTCCTACACACCCCAGACACTCCCAGGTACACTTCTCACACTCCTAGGTACACCTCTGACACTTCTAGGTACTCTCTGTCACTCCCTGATACACCTCTAACACTCCCAGGGTACACCGGTGACACCAGGTACACCGCTGACACTGCCAGGTACGCCTCAGACACCTCAGGCATAGTTCTCACACTCGCAGGTACACCTCTGACACTCCTAGGCACACCTCTGACACCCGAGGTACACCTCTGACATTCCCAGGTACACCTCTGACAATCCCAGGTACTCCACTGACATTCCGTGGCACACCTCTGACACTTCCATACCTCTGACACCCAGGCACACCTCTGACACTGCCAGTACCCACTGACATTCCCTGGTACAACTCTGACACTCCCAGGCACGTCCGACACTCCCAGATACACCTCTGACACTCCCATGTACAGCTCTGACACTCCAGGTACACCTCTGACACTCCCAGGTACTGACAATCCCTGGTACACCCCTGACACTCCCAGGTACACCTCTGACACCCCAGGTATACCCCAGACACTCCCAGGTACACCCCAGACACCCCACACCCCAGACACTCTCAGGTACACTCTCACACTCGCAGCTACACCTTCGACACTCCCAGGTACACCTCTTGACACTCCCGGTACACCTCCGACACTCCCAGGTACACCCTGACACCCCATGTACACCCTGACACCCAGGTACACCTCTGACACCCAGTACACTCTCACACCCTAGGTACACCTCTGACATTTCTAGGTACCCTCTGTCACCCCTGATACACCTTTAACACTCCCAGGTACACCGCTGACACTCCCAGGCCGACATTGCCAGGTACACCTCAGACAGTCTCAGGTACAGTTCTCACACTCGCAGGTACACCTCCGACACTCCCAGACACCTCTGACACTCCCAGTACACCTCTGACACCCAGTACACCTCTGACACTCCCAGGCACACCTCTGACACCCCAGGTACACTGACACTCCCAGGTACCCACTGACATTCCGTGGTACACCTCTGACACCCCAGGTACACCGCTGAAACTGCCAGGTACACCTCCGACACTCCCAGGAACACCTCCGATACTCCCAGGCACTTCTCACACCCCAGGTACACCTCCGACACCCCAGGTACACCTCTGACACTCCCAGGTACACCTCTGACACCCAGGTACACCTCAGACACTCCCAGAACACCTCAGACACTCCCAGTGCACCTCTGACACCCCAGGCACACCTCAGACACCCCAGTACACCTCTCACACCTCGGTACACCTCTCACACCCCAGGTTCTCCCTGACACTCCCTGGTATTTCTCTGACATCCCAGGTACACCCTCAGACACTCCCAGGTACACCTCAGACACCCCAGGTACACCCCTGACATTCCCAGGCACACCTCTGACACTCCCAGGTACACCGCTGACACTGCCAGGTACACTTCTGACACTCCATATACACCTCCGACACCCCGCACACCTCTGACACTCCCAGGTACCCACTGACACCCTGGCACACCCCTGACACTCCCAGGCACACCTCTGACACTCCCAGGTACACCTCTGACACCCCAGGTACACCTCAGACACTCCCAGGTATACCCCAGACACTGCAGGCACCCCAGACACTCAGGTACACTTCTCACACTCGCAGGTACACCTCCGACACTCCCAGGTACACCTCTGACATTCCCAGGTACACCCTGACACTCCCAGGTACACCTCTGACTCTCCCAGGTACACCTTGACACTCCCAGGTACACCTCTGACACCCCAGGTACTCCACTGACATTCCGGGTCACCTCTGACACTCCCAGGTACAGCCCTGACACTCCCAGGTACACCTCTGACACTCCAGGTACACCCCAGACACTCCCAGGTACACTCTCACACTCCTAGGTACACCACTGACACTTCTAGGTACTCCTCTGTCACCCCTGATACACCCTCTAACACCCCAGGTACACTGCTGACACCCCCAGGTACACCGCTGACACCCAGGTACACCTCAGACACTGCCAGGTACACCTACACACTGCCAGGTACACCTCAGACACTCCCAGGTACACCTCAGACACCTCAGGTACAGTTCTCACGCAGGCACACCTCCGACACCCCAGGTACAACTCTGACACTCCCAGGCACCTCTGACACCCTAGGTACACCTTCACCTGAGGTACACCTCTGACACTCCCAGGTACACCTCTGACACTCCCGTACTCACTCTACCATTCCGTGGCACACCTTGACACTCCCAGGTTCACCTCAGACACCCCAGGTACACCCCAGACACTCCCAGGTACACCCCAGACACTCTCAGGTACACTTCACACCGTAGTACACCTCGACACTCTGCACACTTCTGACACTCCCAGTACACCTCTGACACTCGCATACCTCTGACTCTCCCAGGCACCTCTGACCTCCAGTACACCTCTGACACTCCAAGGTACCCACCACATTCCGTGGTACACCTCTGACACTCCCAGGTACAGCCTGACACTCCCAATTGCACCCTTGACACTCCCAGGTACACCTCTGACACTCCCAGGTACACCTCTGACACTCCCAGGTACTCCATTGACACCCCAATGCACACCCCAGACACTCCCAGGCCCTCACACCCTAGGTACACCTCTGACACTTCTAACACCCTCTGTCACTCCCCAATACACCTCTAACACTCCCGCACACCGGTGACACTCCCAGGTACACCGCTGACACTGCCAGGTACGCCTCAGACACTCCTCATAGTTCTCACACTCGCAGGTACACCTCTGACACTCCTAGGTACACCTCTGACACTCCGAGGTACACCTCTGACATTCCCAGGTACACCTCTGACACTCCCAGGTACTCCACTGACATTCCGTGGTACACCTCTGACACTCCCAGGTATACCTCTGACACTCCCAGGTACACCTCTGACACTGCCAGGTACTCCACTGACATTCCCTGGTACACCTCTGACACTCCCAGGTACACGTCCGACACTCCCAGATACACCTCTGACACTCCCATGTACAGCCTCTACACCCCAGGTACACCTCTGACACTCCCGTACTCCACTGACACTCCCTGGTACACCCCTGACACCCCAGTACACCTCTGACACTCCCAGGTACACCCCAGACACTCCCAGGTACACCCCAGACCCCCAGGTACACCCCAGACACTCTCAGGCACTTCTCACACTCGCAGCCACCCTTCGACACTCCCAGGTACACTTCTGACACTCCCGTACACCTCTGACACTCCCAGGCATACCCTCTGACTCCTCCCAGTACACCTCTGACACCTGCTACACCCTGACACTCCAAGGTACTCCACCACATCCTGCACACCCTCTGACACTCCCAGGTACAGCTCTGACACTCCCAATTGCACCTTTGACACCCAAGGCACACCTCTGACACTCCCAGGTACACCTCTGACACCCCACCCATTGACACCCCACGCACACTCCAGACACTCCCAGGTACACTTCTCACACTCCTAGTACACCTCTGACACTTCTACGTACCCTCTGTCACTCCCTAATACACCTCTACCCCAGGTACACCGGTGACACTCCAGGTACACCGCCACTGCCAGTCCCCTGCAGACACCTCTCGTACAGTTCTCACACCTGCAGCAGTACACCTCCACACCCCAGGTACACCTCTGACACCTCGAGGTACACCTCTGACATTCCCAGGTACACCTCTGACACTCCCAGGTACCCACTGACATTCCGTGGTACACCCTGACACTCCCAGGTATACCTCTGACACCCCAGGTACACCTCTGACACTGCCAGGTACCCACTGACATTCCTGGTACACCTCTGACACTCCCAGGTACACGTCCGACACTCCCAGATACACCTCTGACACTCCCATGTACAGCCTGACACTCCGGTGCACACCTCTGACACTCCCAGGTACTCACTGACACTCTGGTACACCCTGACACTCCCAGGTACACCCTCTGACACTCCCAGGTACACCCCAGACACTCCCAGGTACACCCCACTCCCAGGTACACCCCAGACACCTCAGGCACTTCACACCTCCAGCCACACCTCCGACACTCCCAGGTACACCTCTGACACCCCAGGCACTCCACACCCCAGGTACACCTCTGACACTCCCATGTACACCTCCTGACAATTCAGGCACACCTCTGACACCCCAGTACACTCTCACACCCTAGGTACACCTCTGACACTTCTAGGCACCTCCTGTCACCCCTGACACCCTTTAACACTCCCAGGTACACCGCAACACCCCAGGTACACCGCTGACACTGCCAGGTACACCTCAGACAGTCTCAGGTACAGTTCTCACACTCGCAGGTACACTCCGACACTCCCAGGTACACCTCTGACACTCCCAGGTACACCTCTGACACCCTAGGTACACCTCTGACACCCCAGGTACACACCTCTGACACCCCAGGTACACCTCTGACACCCCAGGTACTCCACTGACATTCCGTGGTACACCTCTGACTCCCAGGTACACCGCTAAAACTGCCAGGTACACCCGACACCCCAGGAACACCTCCGATACCCCAGGCACACTTCTCACACTCCCAGGTACACCTGACACTCCCCAGGTACACCTCTGACACTCCCAGGTACACCTCTGACACTGCAGGATACACCTCTGACATTCCCAGGTACACCTCTGACATCCCAGGTACACCTCTGACACTCCCAGGTATACCCTTGACACCCCAGCACACCTCTGACACTCCCAGGTACACGTCCGGCACTCCCAGATACGCCTCTGACACTCCCAGGTACAGCTCTGACACTCCCAGGTACACCTCTGACACCCTGTACCCACTGACACTCCTGGTACACCCCTGACACACCTGTACATCTCTGACCCTCCCAGGTACACCCCAGACACTATCTGCGTACACCTCCACACCCTAGGCACACCTCTGACACTTCTGGTACTGCTCTGTCACCCCTGATACACCCTAACACCCCAGGCACACCGCTGACACCCCAGGCACACCGCTGACACTGCCAGGCACCTCAGACACCAGGCACACCCCAGACACAGTACACTCAGACATCTGCACTGACACCTGCACTCCCCAGGCACACCTCTGACACTCCCAGGTACTCCACTGACACTCCAGGTACCCTTCTCACACTCCCAGTACCCTCTCTGACACCCAGGCACAGCTCTGACACCAGGTACACCTCTGACACCCCGTACACCTTTCACCCCTGGTTCTCCCCGACACCCCAGGTACACCCCAGACACCCAAGGAACACCTCAGGCACTCCCAGGCACACCTCTGACACCCCAGGCACACCCTCAGACACCCAGGCACACCTCTCACACCTCAGGTACACCTCTCACACCCCAGGTCTCCTACACTCCCTGGTATCCTGACAGTCCCAGGTAGCACCTCAGACACCCTGGTGCACCCTCAGACACTCCCAGGCACACCCCTAACATTCCCAGGCACACCTCTGACACCCCAGGTACAGCCTCTGACACTTCCTGGTACACCCCTGACACTCCCAGGTACACCTCAGACACTCCTGGTACACCCCTGACACTGCCAGGTCACCTCTGACACCCCAGGTACACCTCTGACACTCCCCAGGTACACCCCACACCCCTGGTACACCCTCTGACACCCCATACACCTCCGACACTCCCAGGCACACCTCTGACACCCCAGGTACCCACTGACACCCTGGCACTCCCTGACACTCCCAGGCACACCTCCACACCCCAGGCACACCCCGACACCCCAGGCACACCTCCTGACACCCAGCACACCTCTGACCTCCCAGGCACACCTCTGACACCCTGCACACCCTCTGACACTCCCAGTACCCACTGACATTCCGTGGTACACCCTCTGACACTCCCATGCACACCTCTGACACTCCCAGGTACACCTCTGACACTCCCAGGAAACTCCACTGACATTCCGTGGTACACCTCTGACACTCCCAGTACCAAGTACACCACCGACACCCCAGGAACACCTCCGACACTCCCAGGCACACCTCACACTCCCAGGCACACCTGACACCCCAGGCACACCTCTGACACCCCAGGCACACCCCTGACACTCCCCAGGCACACCTCTGACACTCCCAGGTACTCCCACTGACATCTGGTGGTAAACCCCTGACACTCCCAGGCACACCCCCACACCCCAGGCACATCTTGACACTCCCAGGTGCCACCCCAGACACTCCCAGGTACACTTCTCACACTTAGGCACACCTCTGACACTTTTAGGTACCTCTGTCACTCCTGATACACCTTTAACACTCCCAGGCACACCGTGACACTGCCAAGCAACACTTCCAGGCACACCCCAGACAGTCCCACGTGCCAGCTCTCACACTCGCAGGCACACCTCTGACACCCCAGGCACACCTCTGACACTCCCAGGTACACCTCTGACACTCCCTAGGTACACCTGTGACACCCCAGGCACACCCTGACACTCCCAGGCACACCTCTGACACTCCCAGGTACCCACTGACATTCCGTGGTACACCTCTGACACTCCCAGGCACACCGCTGACCGCCAGGTACACCTCCGACACACCCAGGAACACCTCCGACACCCCAGGCACACTTCTCACACTCCCAGGTACACACCTCCGACACTCCCAGGCACACCTCTGACACTCCCAGACACCCTCTGACACTGCAGGGTACACCTCTGACATTCCCAGGTACACCTCTGACACTCCCAGCACACCTCTGACACTCCTGGTATACCTCTGACACTCCCAGGCACACCTCTACACTGCCAGGTACTCCACTGACATTCACTGGCACACCCCTGACACTCCCAGGTACACGTCCGGCACCCAGATACGCCTCTGACACTCCCAGGCACAGCCTGACACTCCCAGGTACACCTTCTGACACCCCAGGTACTCCACTGACACTCCCTGGTACACCCCCTGACACCCCAGGCACATCTCTGACACCCCAGGCACACCCCAGACACTCCCAGGCACACTTCTCACACACCTAAGTACACCTCTGACACTCTAGGTCCACTCTGTCACTCCCTGATACACCTCTAACACTCCCAGGCACACCTCTGACACCCCAGGCACACCGCTGACACCAGGCACACCTCTGACACTCCCCAGGTACACCTCTGACACTCCCAGGTACTCCACTGACATTCCGTGGTACACATCTGACACTCCCAGGTACACCGCTGAAACTGCCAGGCACACCTCCGACACACCCAGGAACACCTGACACTCCCAGGCATTTCACACTCGGTCACACCTCCGACACCCCAGGTACACCTCTGACACTCCCAGGTACACTCCTGACACTGCAGGCACACCTCTGACATTCCCAGGCACACCTCTGACACTCAGGTACACCTCTGACACTCCTGCATACCTCCGACACTCGCACACCTCTACACTGCCAGGTACTCCACTGACATTCACTGGTACACCTCTGACACCCCAGGTACACGTCCGGCACCCCAGATACGCCCTGACACCCCAGGCACAGCTCTGACACCCCAGGCACACCTCTGACACTCCCCAGGTACTCACTGACACCCCTGGTACACCCCACACCCCAGGCACATCTCTGACACCCCAGGCACACCCCAGACACCCCAGGTACACTCTCACACACCAGCACACCTCTGACACTCCAGGTACCACCTGTCACCCTGATACACCCTAACACCTCTATGCCACCGCACACTCCCAGGCACACTGCTGACACTGCCAGGCACACCTCAGACACTGCCAGGCACACCCCAGACACTGCAAGGTACACCTCAGACACTCCCAGGTACACCTCAGATACACTGATGCGCACCCTGACACTCCTGCCACCTCTGACCACTCAGCACCTCTGACACCCCAGGCACACCTCTGACACCTTGCACCACTGACACCTAGCACTTTCATCCCCAGGTACCCTCTGACACTCAGCACACCTCTGACACCCAGGGCACACCTCTGACACTCTCAGGCACACCTCTCACACTCCCCAGGTTCTCCCAGACACTCCCTGGTATTTCTCTGACAGTCCCAGGCACCCTCAGACACTGCAACCTCAGACACTCCCAGGCACACCCCTGACATTCCAGGCACACCTCTGACCCCAGGCACACCGCTGAAACTCAGCTGCACACCAGACACTCCGGAACACCACACCCCAGGCACACTTCACACTCCCAGGCACACCTCGACACCCAGGCACACCTCTGACACCCGTGCACTTGACACTGCAGGTACACCTCTGACATTCTGCACACCTTGACACTCCCAGGCACACTCTGACACTCCCAGGTATACCTCTGACACCCCAGGTACACCCCAGACACTCTCAGGCACAGTTCTTACACTCGCAGGCACACCTCTCACCTGAGGCACCCCCACCCCAGTACACCTCTCTGACACTCCCCAGGTACTCACTGACATTCCTGCAGCATTGAACCTCCGAGGCACACCTCAGACACTCCAGGCACACCCCAGACACCCAGGCACACCCCAGACACTCTCAGGCACACTTCTCACACCCTGCAGCGCACCCTTCGACACTCCCAGGTACACTTCTGACACTCCCAGGCACACTCTGACACCCAGGTACACTCTGACTCTCCCAGCACACCTCTGACACTCCAAGGTACACTCTGACACTCCCAGGTACACCACTGACATTCCGTGGTACTGACACTCCGTACAGCTTGATAATTCTGCACCTTTGACACCCCAGGCACCTCTGACACTCCCAGGCACCCGACCTCGACACCTCAGGTACTCCATTGACACTCCCCAGGCACACCCAGACACTCCCAGGCACACTTCTCACACTCCTAGGTATACCTCTGACACTTCTAGGTACTCCTCTGTCACCCCTGATACACTCTAACACCCCAGGCACAACGGTGACACTCCAGGCACACCGCTGTGACACAGGCACACCCCAGACACCTACAGCAGTTCTCACACTCGCAGGAACACCTCCCCACATGTCTCTGACACCCGAGAGGCAACTCTGACACTCCAGGCACACCTCTGACACCCCAGGTACTCCACTGACACCCCTGGCACACCTTGCCCCTGGCACACCCCTGACACCCCAGGCACACCCCTGACACCCCAGGCACACCTGCACTCCCAGTCACACCCCTGACACCCCAGGCACACCCCAGACACCTCAGGCACACCCCCGCACTGCAGAGGCACCTCCGACACTCCCAGCCACTGACACCCCAGGCACACCCTGACACCCCAGGCACACCCTCTGACACCCATGTGCACCCTGACACTCCAGGCACACCTCTGACACTCCCAGGTCCATCTCTCACACTCCAGTACACTCCTGACACTTCTAGGTACTCCTCTGTCACCCCTGATACACCTTTAACACTCCCCAGGCACAGCTGACACCCCAGGCACACCGCCGACACTGCCAGGCACACCCCAGACAGTCTCGGCACAGTTCTCACACTCGCAGGCACACCTCCGACACTCCCAGGCACACCTCTGACACTTGGTGCACCTCTGACACTTAGGTACACCTCTGACACTCCCCAGGCACACCTCTGACACTCCCAGGCACCTCTGAAACTCCCAGGCACTCCACTGACATTCCTGCACACCTCACACTCCCAGGCACACCGCTGAAACTGCCAGGTACACCTGACACTCCCAGAACACCTCCGATACTCCCCAGGCACATCTCTCACACTCCCAGGCACACCTCGACACTCCCAGGCACACCTCTGACACTCCAGGCACACCTCTGACACTGCAGGATACACCCCTGACATTCCCAGGTACACCTCTGACACTCTTGCACACCTGACACCCCAGGTATACACCTGACACTCCCAGGCACACCCTGACACTGCAAGGCACTCCACTGACATTCCCTGGTACAC
The DNA here is from genome assembly GCF_018991925.1 of Homarus americanus. Taxonomy (NCBI): domain Eukaryota; kingdom Metazoa; phylum Arthropoda; class Malacostraca; order Decapoda; family Nephropidae; genus Homarus; species Homarus americanus. Next base: position 36,086 of record NW_024736557.1, read on the forward strand.
CTCTGACACTCCAGGTACACGTCCGGCACTCCCAGATACCCTCTGACACCCCAGGCACAACCCTGACACTCCCAGGCACACCCTGGACACCCCAGGTACCACTGACACTCCCTGGCACACCCCTGACACTCCCCAGGCACATCTCTGACACCCCAGCACACCTCCAGACACTCGGCACACTCTAACACCAAGCACACCCTGACACTTCTAGGTACCCTGTCACTCCCTGATACACCTCCCAACACTCCCAGGCACACCGCTGACTCTACCAGGCACACCGCTGACACTGCCAGGTACACCCCAGACACTGCCTGCACACCCCAGACACTGCAAGGTACACCTCAGACACTCCCAGGCACCACATACCTGCTGGTGCGCACCCCTGACACCCCAAGTGCACCTTCTGACACTCCCAGGCACACCCTGAAACCCCAGGCACACCCTGACACCCCAGGCACCCACTGACACCCCAGGCACACTTCTCACACCCCAGGCACTCCTCTGACACTCCAGGCACAGCTCCCCACTCCAGCACACCTCTGACACTCCCAGGCACACCTCTTTCACCCCTGGTTCTCCCCTACACTCCCAGACACACCTCAGACACTCCAAGGAACACCCCCAGACACCCTAGGCACACCTCACACCTCAGGTACACCTCTCACACTCCAGGTCTCCCCAGACACTCTGGCATTTCTCTGACAGTCCCAGGTATACCTCAGACACCCCAGGCACACCCCAGACACTCCCAGGCACACCTGACATTCCCAGGCACACCCTGACACCTGTTAACATTGCACTGAACGAAGTACATTGAT
>NW_024736558.1:0-12697 GCF_018991925.1 Homarus americanus
CCAACCCACACTCATACACCCACCAACCCGCAGTCAAACACCCATCAACCCACAGTCATACTCCCACCAACCCACAGTCATACACCCATCAACCCACGGTCATACACCCACCAACCCACAGTCATACACCCATCAACCCACAGTCATACACCCACCAACCCACAGTCATACACCCACCAACCCACAGTCATACACCCAGCCTCTGTATCTGACTTTACCTGACCTGACTTAACCAGATCCAATCAAGAAACCCATTATTTTTCACCTCTATTACACCATGAAGCAGGTATTGAGGCCACCTGACCTGACCTCAATTACTCTGCAGTATTCCCAAGGCATCTGACCACCTCTGCTAGCGTATTCGGTACACCTAACATGACATGACCTGACCTGGCCTGGCCTGACCTCCAAGAACGAGAAAATATACCCAAGATCTATTTAAATCTATCCCAGAAATTTATACCTTCAATATATTTGTTTTTAGTTCATTGGTTATGTCTTTGTTTTGCTCTTGTGTTTACGGTTCTTGTTTATGAATTAAAGAAACGATAAGAGAATCCAGCCCGTCAAACTTCTACTGATAATCACAACTCGAATTATGCAACTGAAGAACAACAACAACAATAAAAAGAACAAGAACAAAAAGAACAGCAGGATATAATTCCTATAGAACCTCATGACTAGTTTATTAATGCCTTAAGAAACACTAACAACAATCCTCAGCCAACACGGACCTACAAAGCATCAACAAGGTGATGACAACAACAGCTCAAACGCTCCAGCTTAACACCTACAAATTTCCGGGAGTTTAGTGTCGCTACATGAAACAAACACGGCGGCGAGTCCTACAGCTACACACTGTAATGGTCGGCGGAGCAAAGGACGAGACAGCGACGCGTACTCATTGGTGGAGTTTTAATAACAACAGCATGTGGTAACTAGGAGATGTGTGTGTGTTGTGAGGTAGTGAAGGACCACAACATCTCACGTTTTGTGTTACACGTCAAAGACTGAACAATGTGAAGCAGCGGCCCTCCCCCCACACCACGCTGCCTGTAGTAACACCACCGTTAATAAAGGACAAAACGGTACAATATGGAGGTGGGGGTGGCGTGTGGACAAGGCACGAGAGAGCGGCCTTGTTAATATGATGGTCACCAGACACGGCCAACACCAGGTGGCGGGTGTAGCTCTTCCTGCTGAATAAAAACCAAGAGCGAGTTTGACGACGCTACACGAACACCGTCCTCAATGGGGACATCTTGGACTCGAGTGTGAGAGATAGAGACTCCCAAACAATCAAACACGTCTGGTTAATTCCTTCACTTTTATATAAGAACACATTCGTCTTCAACTAAACACGATTTCTTTTCAACTTCTCCTAAAAAAATTCCTCTTCGACTCCAAGGCTGAAATTCGAGTCCCACTTGAAACGAATAAAATAAAATATATGTGAAGAGAAAATGTAAATAGTGTGTTTGACTGTGTGAGGCTGATGGAAGCAACACTAATTATGCTGTATAATGGGTTGTGTTCAGTAAGGTCAGAATGATTAGTGGCGCGCGCCATCACCACTTCCCGCCTCCTATACACGCCCCTACACCCACCACGCCTCCCTCTTGCCCAACTCAACACGCCCACTTAGCTACCCCTACACGCCCCTTACCCTCCCCCCACCATACACCACGCCCCTTGCTGCCTACCCCTTACGCGCCCCCACCCCTCCACACCACGCCCACCCACTCATCGTACACTAATAAGGTGATAAGATTACCTCACCATGACACTGGTGTGAATCAGCATCAGGAACTCACCTTCCCCTGCATCAAGGTGCCCACCCTCACCCACCCTACCTGGCAGCCACTCACCTGCGTATTATACCACCTGACACGGGAAATCACACACACACGGGATGACACGGTAGAACACAGTGCTTGTAAGGTAAATAGAAGCCAGTCTTAATGGGTCCCAACCTTAAACTATTAGGACTGAGGCCCATTAGTATTGAGAGCCGTCAGGATTGGTACTCATTAAGACTGAGGTCTATTAAGACTGGAACCATTAGGCCTGTGGTATCTTTGGACTGAGGCTCATTAGGACTGAGAACCATTGGAAATGTGACCAATTAGAATTGGGGCCCATTAAAACTGGGACCCAATAGGACTGGGGCCCATTAGGACTAGGGCCCATTAGGACAGGGGTTCATTTGATAAGATGCCCACCTAGTAAAAGTGCAAAAGAGGGCATGCAAGATTATTCTCTCCCCTTCCTACTCCACATATCAAGAAGCGCTCAACACACTGACCCTTTCGACTCTCACTGACCATCACCATGACCACATCTGCAAATTTGCTAAGAAGCTTCTACACCATCCTCGACACCGGCTCCTACTACCACCTTAGATCTCTAGCCCGAGAATTGCTGTTTGACACCACAACCGCATCCAGCCCATAAGTGCACGAACTGATCGCTATAAGAACAGCCCAGTCCCAACCATTGTAAAAATTATCAATAACTTGTAATAAACCAGTGTATTCACTCCCAGTAAATACTACTTCTTGCACTGTCACTATGTTGAAATGCACTGTAGTTTGAGCTTTTCCCCATCTAGTTATTATATATCTTATTTGTATCACTTATGTTACTTTTATATTATTTATAATTCGAAACCCATTCCCCAAATATGTAACTGTATATTTTCAGCCTTCTGGCTGCCAAGCTCTTTCAATAAACCGTTAATTATTATTAATATTATTATTACACTTAATTCTACCAGTTGAATCACAGGTGATGGCCGTCAGCCACGGTAGTTGAACACCAACTCAAAACAAGGGTTCGACTCCCTAATGAGAAAAATGTCCAATAAACAACATTTCAGGTCGAGTTGTTTACATATTGAATGGGGGACGGCCATCTTGTTTCCCTTTTTCACCGGGGGATTCTGCCGGCCGGTGTCACGACATGGCCGCCGGAGCCCATATAGCCCCTTTGTTACTACTGCTGCCGGATACACCTGTGCTGTAACCATAGGTGTATCTGGCACCTATACACACCTGCCTCGAAGTCAGGTGTAACCACCACCTGTACACACCTGTACATCACACACCACAACACCTTCCACACTCCCAACCAAACTTAAAGCAATTATTATATATCTATAGTGTAACTAACTACACATTACAATACACTGAAATAATAAAACAAAAATATATTCAGAATCTAAGAGAAGTATAGGAGAATAATCCTTAAATACAAACTCTGTAAAACTTAATCTTGGTTACACCGCATTTTTTTCAGTAAGACAATATATATAATTACATTGGGCAGTCCATTACCACAAATTACACTGATAAACGGTACGTAATGGATACTGAATTACAAGTCTCATAACTAAGTCTGGCTAAAACAGTGGTAGACATTGTTTAGACATAAGCCAGTTGACTGCTGAGGTGAACATTAAACTAGTATGATAAAAATAGCAACCAATGATTTGAAGATTAATTAATGCAAATGTAAAATACCTAAGAGAATAGCAAATAAATGAAATACACCAACGCGATAAATAAATAAGAATGAATGGAAAATTATTGAACAATAAAATGAAAATAAGAAAACGAATAAACAGTAAAATGAAAATAAGTAAGAATAAAAAAAGAATAACAATTACTACAATAAAACTAAATAAAACAAAATAAACAGAAAAGAATAAGAAACACAATAAATAAATAACACAGCAACACAAACAACATCATTTACTGTGTTACTTCACATCAACGTGTCCAACATTTGTCTTGACTCCATTTTCGTGAATATAACACACATCCCGGTAAAAAAAAAAAAACACCAACGACAACAATAAATAAATAAACATTAAAAATAAATTCAATATATTTTCCCTAAGATTTTTTTACTACGAAGTCAGGGCAAAAAGTTTGTATACGAATCTTCCTCAACATAATGCGGGGAAGCAGTTCTTTCACCACAGTTATACTCGTAGGTTATACTGTAGAGATCCCCGTGTTCAGAATACAGAGCCACTTATTGATGGTACAGTTACAGCCATTTATTGACGGTACAGTTACAGCCACTTATTGACGGTGCAGTTACAGCCACTTATTGACGGTACAGTTACAGTCCAAACTTCTTGTACACTTGGGGGCGGTTGACAACATGTGAACGCTGCTTGCATTATAAATTGTCAGAATAAAAACTAAAAAAAAAATCCGATACTAAGAAAAAACTGAGTAAATTAATGTTAAAATATCAATCTACCTTACCTACATCACCTCCTTAAGTAGATGGTATATTATCCAGCATGTCCAGGGAATACCCGAGGAACCGACTCTATTCAGAGATAGTGAAGAAAACAAATTAAGTGAGATAGTAGTGACTAGTAACGATGTTAGTAAGCAAATAGACAAACTAAAGCCTAATAAGTCACCTGGTCCCGATGAGATATTTGCTAGAGTATTAAAGGAAAGTAAGGAAGAGCTTAGTATGCCCTTAGCAAAGTTGTTTAACATGTCATTAAAAACAGGTGTAGTACCAGAATCCTGGAGGATAGCGAATGTAATACCGATTTTCAAGAAGGGGGATAGATCACTATCCTCTAACTACCGCCCAATCAGTCTAACATCAATAGAAGGCAAATTACTGGAAGCAATCATTTCAAACTCTATTCGAAATCACCTGGAGAAGCACCGATTGATCAATGATTCCCAGCATGGCTTCACAAGCGGACGTTCTTGCCTAACTAATCTATTAACATTCTTTTCATCAGTTTTCGAATCGGTGGACGAAGGGCACAATTATGATGTGGTTTATCTCGACTTTAGCAATGCCTTCGACAGAGTCCCCCACGAAAGACTAATTAGAAAGGTAGAAGCTCATGGCATCAAAGGTGACATCCTTAAATGGATTAGGGCGTGGTTACAGGACAGGAAACAGCGAGTGAGCATTAACGGCACTAAGTCCCATTGGAGCAACGTCACAAGTGGAGTTCCCCAAGGCTCAGTACTTGGACCACTATTATTTATTATATACATAAACGACAAAGATATCGGCATTGACAGCAACATAAGTAAATTTGCTGATGACACTAAAATATGACGTGTTATCAAATCTGACGAGGACTCGGCAAAACTACAGGAAGATCTAAACAAATTTTTCGAATGGTCTGAAAAATGGCAGATGAAATTCAACGTCTACAAATGTAAAGTACTCAGTATAGGAGATGTAAACAGGGAAACCAGATACCAGATGAACAACGATGCCATAGAGAAATCCGACTGCGAGAGAGATTTAGGAGTAATGATAAGTAGGAACCTTAAGCCAAGTAAACAATGTGTTTTTGCTCCTAACAAGGCTAATAAAGTACTGGGTTCATACAAAGGAGTGTTAGTTACAAGACTAGGGAGGCCATCCTAAAACTGTATTTTGCTCTTGTGAGACCACACCTGGATTACGCAGTTCAGTTCTGGTCACCGTATTACAGAATGGATATAGAATCCTTGGAAAGAATTCAGAGGAGAATGACAAGACTAATCCCGGGCATTAGGAACCTTGAGTATAGAGACAGGTTAAAGCTTCTTAATTTGCACTCCCTTGAGAGACGTAGAGCGAGGGGCGACCTGATAGAGATGTATAAGTAGAAGGCAGGGCTAAACAAAGGTGACATTACAAAGGTACTCAAACTATCCAACCAGGAGCGAACTCGTAACAATGGTTTTAAATTAGACAAATTTAGATTTAGGCTTGAAATAGGTAAATACTGGTTTGGAAACAGAGTAGTGGATGAATGAAACAAGTTACCAAATATCATCATTAACTCGAATACCCTGAATTGCTTCAAACATAGGTTGGGTGTAAACGGGACTGCCCAGTATGGGCCAATAGGCCCGCTGCAGTTTCCTCCATTCTTATGTTCTTATGTTCTTATGTATTGTCTAAAATAATACAGTATAATTGGTTATTTTACTTCAATTATGACCTTGTGTGATAATAAGACATAGTACCATAATAAACCTTTTCTCGAACTGTTAAATAACTCAACAAAAATAATAATAATCCATTCTAAACAACGGATTATCAGACGTAGATGTCATAATTCAGCTCATCATAATTATCCATACACTCTCGTGTATAAATTCCACCGTCAAAATTTGTATTGTCGGAAGAAGTTTTACTGTCTGAATGTCTGTCTAATTCTACAAAAACTCTCCGTTAGTATCCGTCTATTTCCTCTGTTACCTCATCACTTAAGAGTATTACAAAATATTACCACTGACTGTAACACCTGATGTGCAATATGCATACTCATATTTATAATCCTGTGTATTTTGTAACTGAAAGAAAATACAGGTACAGGAATATTTAGTTACTCTTGCGGTATACAAAATCATACATCTATCTATCTATCTATCTACTGTATCTATCTATCTATCTATCTATCTACTGTATTTATCTATTTATATCAATTTTATTAACTCACGTGTACCATTAATCATCAGTATATTTATCTGAATCTTCTTCCCATTTTGATTTATTCCTCTTAACAATGTATGTATCTACACCCACAAACATACCTACTATCCACTCCCAAACACCCACAAACAAACCTACTATCCACTCCCTACACCCACAAACATATCTATTATCCACGCCCTACACCCACAAACATGCCTACTATCCACGCTCTACACCCACAAACATACCTACTATCCACGCTCTACACCCACAAACACACCTACTATCCACGCCCCACACCCACAAACAAACCCACTATCCACGCCCCACACCCACAAACAAACCTACTATCCACGCCCCACACCCACAAACAAACCTACTATCCACGCCCTACACCCACAAACAAACCTACTATCCACGCCCTACACCCACAAACAAACCTACTATCCATGCCCCACACCCACAAACAAACCTACTATCCACGCCCTACACCACAAACAAACCTACTATCCACGCCCTACACCCAAAAACAAACCTACTATCCACGCCCTACACCCACAAACAAACCTACTATCCACGCCCTACACCCACAAACAAACCTACTATCCACGACCCAATAACTCCACAAACAAACCTACTATCCACGCCCCACACCCAATAAAAACAAACCAACTATCCACGCCCCACACCCACAAACAAACCCACTATCCACGCCCTACACCCACAAACAAACCCACTATCCACGCCCCCACGCCCACAAACAAACTTATCAATATCCATGCCCTACACCCACAAACAAAACCTACTATCCATGCCCTACACCCACAAACAAACCTACCATCCACGCCCCACACCCACAAACAAACCTACTATCCACGCCCTACACCCACAAACAAACCTACTATCCACGCCCTACACCCACAAACAAACCTACTATCCACGCCCTACACCCACAAACAAACCTACTATCCACGCTCTACACCCACAAACAAACCTACTATCCACGCTCTACACCCACAAACAAATCTACTATCCACGCCCTACACCCACAAACAAACCTACTATCCACGCCCTACACCCACAAACAAACCTACTATCCACGCCCCACACCCATAAACAAACCTACTATCCACGCCCTACACCCACAAAGAAACCTACTATCCACTCCTTACACCCACAAACAAACCTACCATCCATGCCCCACACCCACAAACAAACCTACTATCCACGCCCCACACCCACAAACAAACCTACTATCCACGCCCTACACCCACAAACAAACCAACTATCCACTCCCTACACCCACAAACAAACCCACTATCCACGCCCCACACCCACAAACAAACCTACTATCCACGCCCTACACCCACAAACAAACCTACTATCCACGCCCCACACCCACAAACAAACCTACTATCCATTCCCTACACCCTCAAACATACCTACTATCCACTCCCTACACCCACAAACAAACCTACTATCCACGCTCTACACCCACAAACAAACCTACTATCCACGCCCTACACCCATAAACAAACCTACTATCCACGCCCTACACCCACAAACAAACCTACTATCCACACCCTACACCCACAAACAAACCTACTATCCACGCCCTACACCCACAAACAAACCTACTATCCACGCCCCACACCCACAAACAAACCTACTATCCACGCCCCACACCCACAAACAAACCTACTATCCACGGCCCACGCCCCCACAAACAAACTACTATCCACGCCCCACACCCACAAACAAACCCAACATCCATGCCCTGGCACACACAAAGAAACCTACTATCCACTCCCTACACCCACAAACAAACCTACCATCCATGCCCCACACCCACAAACACACCTACTATCCACGCCCCACACCCACAAACACACCTACTATCCACGCCCTACACCCACAAACAAACCAACTATCCACTCCCTACACCCACAAACAAAACCTACTATCCACCCCCACACCCACAAACAAAACCCACTATCCACGCCCCACACCCACAAACAAACCTACTATCCACGCCCCACACCCACAAACAAACCTACTATCCACGCCCCACACCCACAAACAAACCTACTATCCACGCCCCACACCCACAAACAAACCTACTATCCACGCCCTACACCCACAAACAAACCTACTATCCACGCCCCACACCCACAAACATACCTACTATCCACGCCCTACACCCACAAACAAACCTACTATCCACGCCCCACACCCACAAACAAACCTACTATCCACGCCCCACACCCACAAACAAACCTACTATCCACGCCCTACACCCACAAACAAACCTACTATCCACGCCCCACACCCACAAACATACCTACTATCCACGCCCTACACCCACAAACAAACCTACTATCCACCCCTACACACCCAATAAAGAAACCTACTATCCACTCCCCACACCCACAAAACAAACCTACCATCCACGCCCCACACCCACAAACAAACCTACTATCCACGCCCCACACCCACAAACAAACCTACTATCCACTCCCTATACCCACAAACATACCTACTATCCACGCCCTACACCCACAAACATGCCTACTATCCACGCTCTACACCCACAAACATACCTACTATCCACGTTCTACACCCACAAACACACCTACTATCCACGCCCCACACCCACAAACAAACCTACTATCCACGCCCCACACCCAAAACAAACCTACTATCCACGCCCCACACCCACAAACAAACCTACTATCCACGCCCTACACCCACATACAAACCTACTATCCATGCCCCACACCCACAAACAAACCTACTATCCACGCCCTACACCCACAAACAAACCTACTATCCATGCCCTACACCCACAAACAAACCTACTATCCACGCCCTACACCCACAAACAAACCTACTATCCACGCCCTACACCCACAAACAAACCTACTATCCACGTTCTACACCCACAAACACACACTACCCACCACCTACACCCACAATAGAGTAAAGGAGGAATACAGAGTGTACTTACTCAGGGTAGCCATACCACTCTGGGTGGTTGATCCTTAGTGCAGCAGGAAAGAGAAAAATTATAAGTGGGTCATTCTATTCCTCTTGTGATGGATGGAAGGATGGATGGATGGATGGATGGATGGATGGATGGGAGACTGAATGGGAGGATAGATGGGTAGATGGGTGACTGAATGGGATGAGAGATGGGTAGGTGGGTGAATCGGTGGATGGATAAACAGCTAACTGGATGAATGGACTTATGGACTTGGATGGCATATTTGGATGTAAAACCCTACGATATGAAGAACATTTTGGACGTATAAACCCATGACAATTAACACCATTTTGGACTTACATCACAGGAAACAGGTAAAACATTTCTGTGATCGTCCTTCAATAATTCCATACGCCAACCTTACCTGCATTTATCTCAATTACAGTATAAAATTTTAGTGTTAATTTCAGCATCGGAATCAATCAATCAATCTCCCTCTCTCTCTCTCAAGATGGAAAATTTCATGACGTAAAATCCGATGAAAACTCGACCCTGTTTATACGTGTTGCTTCGAGGTTTTGTTTTCACGTTAACCTCATGTTTCGTTTCGATAAATGACACATATCACAGGAGGTGAACTACAAACTGAACTTTGACCTGACACCAACGACCGACCGACGGAAGATGGGGCTTCGGGATTAGTCGCATCCCATTTGAGAGTTTTATGAATGTGAAGCCCCGAATTAGTCAACAAACCCTACAGCTCAATTTGGATTCGAACTTGTGCATCTTGTTCTTGAATCAGAACCTTATCTCACACATATATAGGGGTTAGGTTAGGTTGGGTTGGGTTAGGTTGGGTTAGGTTGGGTTGGGTTAGGTTAGATTGCGTTAGGTTAGGTGAGCCGTGTCCATCACAACCAGACAATTATCCCCGTCCACCAGATCTTCCCTTTAACAAATCAGGCCGCACCTCGATTATGCGGTTCAGTTCTGGTGCCCCTATTATAGAATGGATATAAATTCACTAGAGTCGGTGCAGCGAAGAATGACAAAAATGATTCCGGGACTTAGAAACCTTCCATATCAGGATAGGTTACAGAAACGTAACTTGCATTCCCTAGAAAGACGAAGAGTGCGGGGAGATATGATAGAAGTATTTAAGTGGGTGAAAGGAATCAATAAAGGGGATATAGATAAAGTTCTTATAATATCCGAGCAGGATAGGACTCGGAGCAACGGATTCAAGTTGGATAAGTTTAGGTTTAGGAGGGAGATAGGAAGAAACTGGTTCACAAATAGGGTGGTGGACGAGTGGAACAAGCTTAGCAACTTTGTAATAAGTGCGGGAACTCTGGAAAGTTTCAAAAGGAGGCTAGATAGATTCATGGATGATAGAGAGTGGTAGTAACTCTCGACAGGAGCTGTCATGCACAGGCCAACCGGCCTATTGCACACTCCTTATTTTCTTATGTTCTTATGTTCTTAAATCCTCAACATAAAAGACAAATTCACCTCCATGTGTTAAAATCTTACTACACTACATTACCGTCACCACTATACCAAACCTGTGTAATATTAACACACTAATACACTATTAAGACATCTTCCTTTACACTTGATTAGAAAGAAAAACAGGAAAATATGCCCAGAATCTCAATTTCATTCACTAACATTACGAAAAATTACAAGAGTTAAGAGTCAAAGCAAGATATGTGCTGTACGCAATGTTGATGTTATTTTGTTCGCCATCATTGTGTCCTAAAGTTAATCTGTTTTGTGAAGTATATCCTCGGACTTGGGAACAAATCATCATGTGTACTTTTGAGTATTAAGGTCTTGATCCATTTCCTTGATGTCTACCGTTTGGAACAGGTAACACCACCACAATTGTTTTAACCAAGACGAAAACGGACGAAAAAAAAAAGCTTCTACAAATATCAAGTATTAATTTTCTCTCTTTACAGGATCTAATACTCTTGGAAATGTGTTTAAATTAATCTGATTTGTTTTCATTTATTGTCGATCCTTCATAAGAGGACTCGTGGATCCCCCGAGCCTAGCTGGCCATTTTGTTTACATTTTTCGGTCGCTCTAAAATACCATTAAAACAATATTGAGTATAAACGTTTGGCTCAACTGATGATCTCAAACATGTCCCAACATTTTTTGGCCTCAACTCCACATTCTGTAACTCATTTAGGTAGATGTCCCTCACTACACATACACTGGACTATGTGTAATGTTGCAGCTAATGTGTTATCAAGATATTGCACATTATAAGTTCATGTGTGGTCATTATTATATCAAACGGAGGAATTTTAAAGAGCTATTACACCACCTGTATCATTAGTTGTCGCCAGGTGAAGAATGTTTAGGTAGATTATATTTTATTTACTGTAATTAAAGTTTCAATACCTAAGACGTTCCACTATAAGAGTCTTTCAACCTCAGGTAAGGTCTAAAGACTTTCTACTCTAGGTCTTACACCCTGGAGTAGCTGTATCGTCCACTTAGGTAATTTACTCCACAAGGAACTACAAGTTACACCTTGATGTAATACTTCATTTACTGCCAAACTTTATAGGGAAATATTTTTTCACAAAGAATTTCAAGTTACAATTTCACATAATAAGTCACATTACAAACGTTCCTTCGGCTTACAGTTAAACTTTGCAATGTCAAGATATTTTTTTCACTGCAGAGGAAAGTATCCGTCATTATCATCATCACCACACACACACACACACACACACACACACGCGCGTGCGCAAAGACAAAACTCCTGTATTCAGATTCTCAAAAGTTTATAAATTAAATTATTCCCTAAAATTAAACAGACAATACATCTATTAATCATAGAGTATGTGAACAATATCGACGCCATATTGGTTACCATCTTTGAGTCATATAATTAGTTAGCTACATAGTGTTAATTATTTAGTTAAATAGGAAAAATAATCTACTAGCGTGTGTTGTGACCAAAATAAATCAACATTGTATTTACTTTCTCCTCCAGGGGGCACTAAGTCTAGAAAAATGACACAATTGACATCTACATAAAGTGACTGACCAAGGGTAGATATTGGCTACCTTTTGTGTTACTTTGAGGTCGTAAGAACACACAGAGCTGCTCTTAAGGATGTTTACCACAATACACCTCAACCAGTTTCTCATTCACAAAAGTCAAACAATAAATCTGGTTTAAAAGATACACCGTAAATTTTATTAGAATACAATAATCAATTA
>NW_024736559.1:0-18146 GCF_018991925.1 Homarus americanus
CTTGCACTGTCACTATGTTGAAATGAACTGTAGTTTGAGCTTTTCCCCAGCTAGTTATTATATGTCTTATTTGTGTCACGCATGTTACTTGTATATTATTTGTAATTCGTAACCCATTCCCCAAATATGTAACTGTATATTTTCAGCCTTCTGGCTGCCAAGCTCTTTCAATAAACCGTTAATTATTATTATTATTATTATTATTATTTATATGTTGGTCCATACCAACTCACTCCCCTGAACCCTCCTCCCCACCGGACTATCAACAAGTTCTTGCCATAAGGTACTATCTCATTTGGCAAAGGAATGGAACCAGTGATGAATAGTGGTGAACAGTGCTTAACTCAGTGAAAAACAACTCGGCAGTTGAGTCTTACCCAAGCTAGCTAACCAGCTTCACACAGTGAGGTCCCAGGTACCCGGTTATACTTCCCCTGAGACTCCACGATAGAGAGGCCTGGGACCACACCTCACCCACTTGAATGAGTGAGTCATGTCGACCACGTGGTGTCCCCAAGATGCTACGACACCACGTAGTGAATGTTTTGCTAGAGCATCATCATGTGAAGTTCCTCATAACACCATCTGTGAGGTAACTGCTACATCATCAGGCCCCTCATAACGCCATCTGTGAGGGAGTTACTACACTACGTGTCTGGTGTTCAACACCTCACCTTACATGATCTACGCGTGCAAACATTAATCTGTATGTTCACTGTGTGCTCCTTCACCTATCTCTAATGAGGGCTTTTGTTAAACCACCAATGTATGTACTAAGTCATTTTTGTCCAATGTATACTTTCGAAAAGCCCTTGTTTGGGTTAGGTAGGAGAGAGTAGTCGTCATTATTGTCCAAGCCACATTATTTATTTCTATATATAAGTAATGTAGGCTGGTTTTTAAATACCTCAATCCCCTAACGGTGCCGTTTGTATATTAAGAAATACCGAAGCCATACAGTACAACACCAGCGAATATGAAGTATCACTGTAACCGGCAACTGTTACTCACTCATACCTACATACATATATAGAGTCTTTACAGAATGATAGCAGACACGAGGAAGACGAACAACAAGAGGAGGAGAGTTAGAAGAAAATCAACTTCAAGCTAAGAAGAAGAATACCAAGACATTTCCTCCAAACAACAAAACAACACACACAATCAAGCCGACCAAACACTGAGAAACCATGGCGGAACCCAACATGCACCGGACGCTTGACCTGACTCTATCCTGCCGCATCCAGGCGAGTTGCTGCTTAAAGTCCCTCACGCAAGCGCTGTTTAGCCACTGCACCTATTCTCTCCTCCTAAAATTCACTTCAATCCCCCCTGCCACTAGCATGTTATGTATGTATGTATGTATGCATGTATGATAACTGCAACTTTGCGTATTAAAACTCATTACTCTTACCGAAGTAATATAGTGCGTGGTTATGTTATGTCATGTTAGGATAGATTATAAACTACATTGGGTTACATTTCGTGAGGTTCGGTGACGCTACAGGAAGTTAGGTGAGGTACCTGGAGGTTAGGTGAATGTTGACTGACTGACTGACTGACTGACAATTACTAGGAAGTGGTTCCAACACGTTCACGCACAACCTATACTCATACCACAAGTCCAGAATTAGAGAGGATCATGTTATTGGATATATTTTCAACGATTTACTCAGTGTCTAACCAACTCTTTAGCGATTTAAATGTGGACCTAAAAGTAGGTCCGTATATTTGTTTGTCGTGGTGGTGGTGGTGTGCGCCCGTCCATCAGGTTGATTAACCACCAAAACCATAAAGGGTGCGGCCTTGCCGTTTCAGGGCATACACCACATCCATGGCGGTGACGGTCTTCCTTTTTGCGTGCTCGGTGTAGGTGGCGGCGTCACGGATGACGTTCTCCAGAAACACCTTGAGGACGCCGCGGGTCTCCTCGTAGATGAGGCCGGATATACGTTTAACACCTCCACGCCGAGCTAGACGACGAATGGCGGGCTTGGTGATACCCTGGATGTTGTCACGAAGCACCTTACGATGACGCTTGGCGCCACCCTTTCCAAGTCCCTTGCCTCCTTTGCCTCGTCCAGTCATGTTGTTGTGGTTGCTACTACAGGTGGTCCTGGTGTGGCTTCGCCCACGGTTTTGTGGGAGTAGGTGGCGTGCTGTGGACGCAGCGGTAGTATCGTTCATCCAAGGCCGTCCCTCCCTCTTGGAGGTGGGGCGTAGCTTGCGGATGACGCATGCGGCACTCGTGGCCAATGAGGTGGCCACTGAGGTGGAGAATGTCTGTATATAAGCCCGCCCGCCTGCCAGGCCGCCCGTATTTACTATTTCGTCGTCGAGATGGCCCGTACTAAACAGACTGCCCGCAAGTCCACTGGAGGCAAGGCTCCACGGAAGCAGCTTGCCACCAAGGCAGCTCGCAAGTCCGCCCCAGCCACCGGTGGTGTCAAGAAGCCCCATCGTTACAGGCCCGGAACCGTCGCCCTTCGTGAGATCCGTCGTTACCAGAAGAGCACAGAGCTACTCATCAGGAAGCTGCCCTTCCAGCGCCTGGTGCGTGAGATCGCCAGGATTTCAAGACTGACCTGCGCTTCCAGTCGTCTGCCGTCATGGCTCTGCAGGAAGCCTCTGAGGCTTACCTGGTGGGTCTTTTCGAGGACACCAACCTGTGTGCCATTCACGCCAAGCGCGTTACCATCATGCCCAAGGACATCCAGCTGGCCCGGCGCATCCGCGGAGAGCGTGCTTAAGTCCTCTTCCTTGGGGAAAAAGAAAAAGCACAACAAAACCTACCAGACATCTATAACTCGGCCCTTCTCCGGGCCAAAGAACTGTTCTGAAGATAATTGTCATGACAATCGAAATGGTTGGTGGTAGGAGAGCGTTAATTTCGGTTACCCAAATCGCCTAACGGTAAGTTGGTAACATTCGTGCAGGCACGAATGTATAGTAGGTCATCAATTCGGGAGGTGGGTGGGTGCAACAAACAAGAGCTAGTAACAAATAAATATATAAAGAATAAGTAAGTAAATAAATAAATAAAATAAAAGAAAATACAATAAAATACAATAAAATACAATAAATTGTTTACATGAAATAGGCGTGCTGCAAACATGAAATGAAGCCCAAACACACTCCATGTATGTCACTTTGCAGTGGGTGTAAAAGTACTCCACGCAGAATTTATTTATTTATTTATTATGTTTCGATTTAGTCCGGTTTCTACGCCAATAGAGAATGCAGATTATTATAATTTTTTTATTTTTTTATTTCCCTCTCAATATATCACTGTCGGTAACTGTCTCTTTAACATGTAACTGTGGCTCCGATGGAGCCGATTAAGTTGTAGTAGTGGGATGGCGTGTTTGTTGTGCACAAGTAACCTCTTACTTGGAAGAGGTGTACTTGGTGACAGCCTTGGTGCCCTCAGACACGGCATGCTTGGCCAGTTCACCGGGCAGCAAGAGTCAGACAGCTGTCTGGATTTCCCGACTTGTAATGGTGGAGCGTTTGTTGTAGTGCGCCAGGCGGGAAGCCTCGGCAGCGATGCGCTCGAAGATGTCGTTCACGAAAGAGTTCATGATGGACATAGCTTTGGAGGAGACTCCTGTGTCGGGGTGCACTTGCTTCAGTACCTTGTAGATGTAGATGCTGTAGCTTTCCTTCCTCCTGCGCTTCTTCTTCTTGTCACCCTTGGCAATGGCCTTCTGGGCCTTTCCAGCCTTCTTGGCAGCCTTTCCGGAAGTTTTGGGAGGCATGGCGGCACAGTTACTCGTGGCGCGGAGCGAGAGAATTGAAAACTGGCCCGACTAACTTTTCCTTATATACCGAGCGGGCGGCTCAGGATCAGACTGGCTGCAGCTACGGCTCTCTTACATTGGTTGGGTCCGCGAGACGGCCACCTGGCCTGATCCTGAGCTTGGTATAAAAGACCAAGGTGGCGGGCGGAAATTTAACTCCTATCACGAAAAGCAGCAGCAGCAACATGTCAGGACGCGGCAAGGGAGGCAAGGTGAAGGGCAAGTCAAAGTCCCGTTCTAGCAGGGCCGGACTCCAGTTCCCCGTGGGTAGGATCCACCGTCTCTTGCGTAAAGGCAACTATGCTGAGCGTGTTGGTGCAGGTGCCCCTGTGTACCTTGCGGCCGTCATGGAGTACCTGGCAGCAGAAGTGCTCGAGCTGGCCGGTAACGCCGCCCGCGACAACAAGAAGACCCGCATTATCCCGCGTCATCTTCAGCTTGCCATTCGCAATGACGAGGAGCTGAACAAGCTCCTATCTGGAGTCACCATTGCCCAAGGGGGTGTCCTTCCTAACATCCAAGCTGTGCTCCTCCCCAAGAAGACAGAGAAGAAATAAGAACCCAAGGTTCGTTCACACAAGACAACCTAACCAAACAGGCTCCTTTCGGAGCCACAGGATATCACTTAAAGAGAGAAATATACGACATCAACGTTTTGCAGGATAACACTCTGTGCAAATTGAGTGAAATTGATTTTGAATGGTGTAGATGTGAAGGGCGGTTGTGGGGGCCTGGGGTGGGGGACTTAAACGGGACTTAGAAGGGCGCAAGAAGCAGCAGCAGCAGCAGCAGCAGCCAGGGAGGCGACCTTATTTTCAGTCAGGTTCATACACAAAGAAATACATCAGATTCATTGACAGTACAGTACACATTTACCAGTGTGGGCTAGCCAATTTGGGATAAAGAGCAAGAATGTAATGTCCTCAATGAAGTAATGACATAGTTCAAGATACAATAAGTGAGGTGGCCTGAAGTCTTTGACAGTGTCCCATTCAATAATATAGTAGTGCTTTAAAGGTGTATCACCAAGTTTACATGCTGAGTGTTCCTTTATGGGTACAGCGTTACTAACTAGCCAGATGTGTCTGTATCCTAACCTAATTCTGGCCACGACTACATCACACAGGCAAGTTGTTTGGACACTCTTCCTAGCCCCCTTGGTCCCTGTTCACCTACCTACTGTAGCAGTAAGTAGGTACCTGTTGTAAATCGAAACGTTGCCAATTTGTATTCAGGGAAAGTTGTTGGAGCTTCTAAACTTGAACTGACACAATCCGAGGAGTGGTGACCCGAGGATCACAGACACTATCTCTCCCTTCCTAACCTCCTGCTCCTTCCTCTGTCCTCCAAAAATTGAACCATGCTATCGCAAAGGTAATAATACAGGTAGAGACAACAACATATTTTCCTATTGTCTTATTATATATTAATAACAGAAACGCTGCCGCCATCCTGGAGGCTTTACATTGTCTCACTGTTCATTCCCTCCACAATTCTTCCTCTTACTTCTTCTTCTTCTTCCACCAATACTTTATTAACGGTGTATGTAAGTTTCACCATGTTTTGCACTCCAGCGGTAGAGCAAAGTATATTTTGTTAGCAATAAACCAAAAGCATATTTTATGGCCTAATCATCACTACATAGAACACCACCCATAAAGCATGATACTAGTAGACCACAAACTGCTATAAACACCCAAAGCATATTTTATTGCCTAATCATCCATCACTACATAGAACACCACTCATAAAGCATGATACTATTAGACCACAAACTGCTATAAACCCCGAAAATATACTATACTAGTGACTCTAATTGTGTTACCCAATATTATACGAAATAATACTATAAAACATAATAATAAACACACTAATAGTGTATATTAGTTGAATGCACAATCTGATGAGAAATCAAAAAAAAAAAAAAAAACATAACAATAACCTAGAAAGAGTGTAGAGTATTTTTGTGCAAACTATTATACTAGTAGATGGTCTAAGATAACTGTATGTGAAGGAAAAGGTGTGCTCTCCACTCAAACTTTCTTTTTATGAAATCTCCAACTCCCCAGCTGAGCGGTACGCCCAATGGGAAACAAAACGTGGCACATAACACGCCGCCCACCAGCTCTGGCTCGGTGAATAGGAATCAGTAATCGGGCGGAGTATAAACAACACCGCCGCCAATGTGCTCCTCCCATCTCTGAGGAAATCTGGCAGGCAACTTAGTATTATATTAGCATGTAATAATAATAACAATAATAATAATAATAATAATAATACTACTACTACTACTACTACTAATAATAATAATAATAATAATATTAATAATAATAATATTAATAATAATAACATGCAATTTCATTTTATAACACATACTAACAAAATAGTGTATAGCCTACTATACTTAACTATAATAGGTTAGGTTGCGTAGGAGGATCTAAAAAGTACAGTAGTATACACACACACACACACACACACACACTTCGCTACTATATGCCAGACGCTCCCCCGGCTTGACACAACCACTCTCCCTGCTTACCTACCAGCCCCCCCTTCCCACTGACTTAGTAGAAGTATTTGAAATAGCAAAACGCCTGGACAAACTAAAATTAAAACGCTCTACCACCCCCATTGACTTACCAATGAAACGCTTCAAGGAGTTCTCCCCGGAGCTTGCTAAACCCCTATGCTCCATCATCAATGCTTCTCTCAGTCAAGCCAGATGCCCAGCTGACTGGAAGACCTCTTATGTATCACCAGTGCCCAAGTCAACCAACCCACAATCCTTAAATCAGCTACGCCCTATTGCAATCACCCCAATACCCAGCCTAATCTGTGAAAGTTTTGTGTTCGACTGGCTGGGCTTTTGCTGATATTGCAGGAGTCGTAGTAGACCCTCAGCAATTTGGCAACCTGAAAACTTCCTCCACCACTGACTGACTGTCTTGTCAGCTTTCTCGATTACATATACCGCCATCTCGAGAAACGAAAAACGTCTGTAGCTGTCGCCTTCATTGATTTCACTAAAGCGTTCGACCTAGTCGACCACAATATAATCATCAACTAAGCTATTGACCTCGGGCTTCGGAGAAGTCTTATTATACCAGGGCTTACAGACTTCCTCAGTGACCGACGCCAAGCTGTACGCTTCCGAGGGGCTGGCTGTCTCCACCTTTCAGTCACTCACCTGTGGCGTCCCCCAAGGCACCAAGATGGGACCACTCTGCTTCCTTATGCTCATCAATGATGCCCTAAGAGAAACCCCTGCTCGCTGGAAATATGTCGACGACTCCACCATTGGGATCAGCGTCAACAATTCTGCTCCAAACTATACCGCCCTTCATGATTTATTGAACAGTCTCCAAAACTGGGCCACCAACAACCATGGTTATGCACATCAACCTCTCCTCCGACATTGTCCCACCTCCTTCCATTACTCTAGGTCCGAACACACTCCAGGTTTTAGATTCCACGAAGCTCCTCGGCGTCACCATAGACAACAAACTAAATTAGAAACCACACGTCAGTGAAGTTATCAAATCCTCCAGTTTCCGTCTCCACCTCCTACTCCGACTCAAGTCCCTCGGTGTTCCTGCACACCAGCTCCTCAGTGTTTACACAACATTCATACTTCCCAAGCTCACCTGGTCTTCCTCCCTAAATGCCACACAACGTAAACACCTAGAAAAAGTGCAAAAGAGGCCATGCAAGATTATTCTCTACCCTTCCTACTCCACATATCAAGAAGCGCTCAACACACTGACCGACCCTTTAGACTCTCACTGACCATCACCACGACCTCATCTGCAAATTTGGTAAGAAGCTTCTACACCATCCCCGACACCGGCTCCTACTACCACCTGAGATCCCTAGTCCGAGAATTGCTCTTCGACACCACAACCGCATCCAGCCCATACGTGCACGAACTGATCTCTATAAGAACAGCCCAGTCCCAACCATTGTAAAAATTATCGATAACTTGTAATAAATCAGTATACTCACTCCCAGTAAACACTACTCCTTGCACTGTCACTATGTTGAAATGAACTGTAGTTTGAGCTTTTCCCCAGCTAGTTATTATATGTCTTATTTGTGTCACTCATGTTACTTGTATATTATTTGTAATTCGTAACCCATTCCCCAAATATGTAACTGTATATTTTCAGCCTTCTGGCTGCCAAGCTCTTTCAATAAACCGTTAATTATTATTATTATTATTATTATTATTTATATGTTGGTCCATACCAACTCACTCCCCTGAACCCTCCTCCCCACCGGACTATCAACAAGTTCTTGCCATAAGGTACTATCTCATTTGGCAAAGGAATGGAACCAGTGATGAATAGTGGTGAACAGTGCTTAACTCAGTGAAAAACAACTCGGCAGTTGAGTCTTACCCAAGCTAGCTAACCAGCTTCACACAGTGAGGTCCCAGGTACCCGGTTATACTTCCCCTGAGACTCCACGATAGAGAGGCCTGGGACCACACCTCACCCACTTGAATGAGTGAGTCATGTCGACCACGTGGTGTCCCCAAGATGCTACGACACCACGTAGTGAATGTTTGGCTACAGCATCATCATGTGAAGTTCCTCATAACACCATCTGTGAGGTAACTGCTACATCATCAGGCCCCTCATAACGCCATCTGTGAGGGAGTTACTACACCACGTGTCTGGTGTTCAACACCTCACCTTACATGATCTACGCGTGCAAACATTAATCTGTATGTTCACTGTGTGCTCCTTCACCTATCTCTAATGAGGGCTTTTGTTAAACCACCAATGTATGTACTAAGTCAATTGTGTCCAATGTATACTTTCGAAAAGCCCTTGTTTGGGTTAGGTAGGAGAGAGTAGTCGTCATTATTGTCCAAGCCACATTATTTATTTCTATATATAAGTAATGTAGGCTGGTTTTTAAATACCTCAATCCCCTAACGGTGCCGTTTGTATATTAAGAAATACCGAAGCCATACAGTACAACACCAGCGAATATGAAGTATCACTGTAACCGGCAACTGTTACTCACTCATACCTACATACATATATAGAGTCTTTACAGAATGATAGCAGACACGGGAAGACGAACAACAAGAGGAGGAGAGTTAAAGAAAATCAACTTCAAGCTAAGAAGAAGAATACCAAGACATTTCCTCCAAACAACAAAACAACACACACAATCAAGCCGACCAAACACTGAGAAACCATGGCGGAACCCAACATGCACCGGACGCTTGACCTGACTCTATCCTGCCGCATCCAGGCGAGTTGCTGCTTAAAGTCCCTCACGCAAGCGCTGTTTAGCCACTGCACCTATTCTCTCCTCCTAAAATTCACTTCAATCCCCCCTGCCACTAGCATGTTATGTATGTATGTATGTATGATGAATGATAACTGCAACTTTGCGTATTAAAACTCATTACTCTTACCGAAGTAATATAGTGCGTGGTTATGTTATGTCATGTTAGGATAGATTATAAACTACATTGGGTTACATTTCGTGAGGTTCGGTGACGCTACAGGAAGTTAGGTGAGGTACCTGGAGGTTAGGTGAATGTTGACTGACTGACTGACAATTATTAGGAAGTGGTTCCAACACGTTCACACACAACCTATACTCATACCACAAGTCCAGAATTAGAGAGGATCATGTTATTGGATATATTTTCAACGATTTACTCAGTGTCTAACCAACTCTTTAGCGATTTAAATGTGGACCTAAAATTAGGTCCGTATATTTGTTTGTCGTGGTGGTGGTGGTGGTGTGCGCCCGTCCATCAGGTTGATTAACCACCAAAACCATAAAGGGTGCGGCCCTGCCGTTTCAGGGCATACACCACATCCATGGCGGTGACGGTCTTCCTTTTTGCGTGCTCGGTGTAGGTGACGGCGTCACGGATGACGTTCTCCAGAAACACCTTGAGGACGCCGCGAGTCTCCTCGTAGATGAGGCCGGATATACGTTTAACACCTCCACGCCGAGCTAGACGACGAATGGCGGGCTTGGTGATACCCTGGATGTTGTCACGAAGCACCTTACGATGACGCTTGGCGCCACCCTTTCCAAGTCCCTTGCCTCCTTTGCCTCGTCCAGTCATGTTGTTGTGGTTGCTACTACAGGTGGTCCTGGTGTGGCTTCGCCTAGAACTAGAAAAATGCTAGTGACAGGGGGGAAGGAGGTTCAGAGGAAGAATAAAGGGAGGATGGAAGTGAATTTTAGAAGGAGAGAACAGGTGCAGTGGCTAAACACCGCTTGCGTGAGGGGGTAGGCAAAATGCCCTTGAGGGTGCAACAACAACAATCAGGACGAGGCAGAGGGAGGGCGGGAGCAGGTCCGGGCAAGCAAAGGGCCAACGCGGGTGTTCTGATTGTCGTCTTAGCAGGCAGTGTTGGTAAAACGTAGGAAGAACCGCCCCGCCACGGCGGCGGCGCAAGCCGAGAAACGCAGGTGGACGGACGCACAGGCAGCACACGATCAAATCAAACAGAGAAGGTGAAAATATAGAAATTTTGCTAGTCGTAGGGTTGTTTGGAGAGAGATGAAGGTAAAGTCTTTGAGCTATGTCAAAGAGGAACGGAGCGAGTTGGAGGAAGGGTTTTTTAATCTTTGAGCTTGAAATGTCAAAGTATTCATAGTAAGGAAGGATGAGCGTATCGTAGGAGAGTTTTTAGTAATAGCGGCAGACAGATTTGAGCTTTTTTGTCAAATTATGAACGGAGACGAGAATGAGATATAGGATGAGTGGTTTCAGTCTAGAGTTAGGTCAATTTTATTAAGAATTGGATGTCACAGACGTTGGGTATGTTTGATTAGGTTCTGAGAGTTGTGGGTCTTTTAGCTATGTCAGAGAGAAATGGAGAGAGTTGGAGGAAGAGTTTAGAATCTTTGAGTTTGAAATGTCAAAGTATTCGTAGTGAGGAAGGATGAGTGTATCGTAGGAGAGTTGTTTAGTAATAGCAGGAGGCAGATTTGAGCTATGTCAAATTGTGAACGGAGATGAGAGTGAGATATAGGTTAAGTTTCAGTCTTGAGTTAAGTCGATTTTGTCGAGGTGGCTGATTATAGAAGTTGGGTATGTTTGATTTGGTTTTTGAGAGTTGTAGTGTTAAGAGGGGCTTTGTCTGACAGAGGATGTTGTGTTTGGAGATTGGTTGTGGGAGGGGGGGAGTTTGTGTTTGGGGATTGATGGGGGTGGCGGTTGTATGTTAATTTTAGGTGAATTAAAATTGCTTGAGGGGGGTTGTTGTGTGAGTGTGTATGTGTTTGTATGTAAATGTAGTAAGGGGAGGGAGGGAGGGTTAGGATAAAGTTATAAGGTCAGGTGTGGTTCGGTTGTCGGGAGGAGGGGGGGAGGAGAGGAGTGGAGAGAGAGCCTGAGTTTCAATGAATAGTTGTATTGAGTCATATGTTTTTTTTTTTTTTTTTTTTTAGGAGGGTCAAAGGGACTTGTTAGAAAGGTCGGGTATATTAAGTTTTTGTTTTGGGAGGATTGTAGGTATTGATTTTAAGAGGGGTTGTGAGTAAGGTTGGGTAGGTTAAGTTTTTCTTTTGGGAGGATTGAAGGGATTGTGAGTAAGGTTGGGTGGGTTAAATTTTTCTTTTGGGAGGATTATAGGTTTTGTTAGTGGTTGGCAGAGTTGGGTTAATTATTACATTCACTCTTTCTTGCAGGTATTGTGAGTTCTGGCCCCATTCTTGAGGGAGAGGGTTTGTGTACAGGTACATTGCACCCCTCCCCGACCTTATTGGCCGAGAGAGGCGTTCAATGTCGTCTGCAGTTGGTGCCGTTTTTATAAGGTACACCTCTCCGACCTTGAGGGAGAGGGCTTGCGTACAGGCATTGTGGAACTCTCACCGACCTTATTGGCTAAGGGAAACGTACATGTCATCTGAGTTATTATGGGATGGGTAAGTTAGGTATTTGTTTTGGGAGGAGTGATAGGGTGTGGTTAGTTAATGGTAGAATGGTAATTTTTTATTTTGTGTGGGATTGCTAGTAACGGCTGGGTATGTTAGGTTTTTATTTTGGGGGGATTGTTAGGTTTTTTTTTTTTTTTTTTTTTTTTTTTTGGGTGGGGGAGTGTTAGCAGGCTGAGTGGTTTTTTTTTTTTTTTTTTTTTTTTTTGAGTGGTCTTGAGTTTGAGTTGGTGGCGTGGGGTTTGGAGTGAGGGGGGGGAGGAGAGAATTGGTCTTAAGTTAGGTTAGGTTGATTGGGTTAGGTTAGGTGGGAATCGGTGGGTGTGGGCTGAGGAGAGGATAGGTTATTAGGTTAGGTTGATTTGGTTAGGTTGGGTGGGAATCGTTGGGTGAGGGTTAAGGAGAGGTTAGGTTTAATTTGGGGGGAAATTGTTGGGTGTGGTTATAGGGAAGATATTAATATAAGGGAGGTGGGAGGGGAGTGTTTGGTCTGTTTAATACTTAAAGATGGAAATTCTGGGGTGCAGAGATGAGGTCTAAATTTTCGAGTGACAGTGAGCGAGGTGGTGGTATGAGTGTTGTGTATGCAAATGAGGGAAGGGCAGTTACGTGACTGTGTGTGGGGGAGTCGGGAGGTTGAGGGGAGTGTGCTAGGTTCGTGTCGGGGTTGATTTCTGTTTCCTTTGGGGTAGTGCCGTATAGGTTTACTTTGATTATTGATTTGGTTGGATGAGTGTATTGAATAATTTTTTTGCTGTCAGGTGTATAGGGAGACAGGGGGGAGGTGTTCTTCCTCTTTGGTCTAGGGGTCTTGACCACTATTTCTGTGGGGGGAAGGGCTGCCATTTTATTCTTGGGAGTCTGGGGTGTTAGGGGAGGATCGGGTTTGGTTTGGGTGTTCGTGGTCCGGGAGTTCAACGTAGTCAAGTGGGAGAAGTCGGGTGTAGGCAAGGTCGAGGTGGAGGGGCCGGTATGTTTTGGACTGATTACTTTGGGGGGTGAGGTAATGGTAGAATGGTGAGATAAGTCAGGTGTAGGCATGGCAGAAGTGGAGGGGAGGAGGGAGACAGTGGATTCTCTGGGGGGTGGGGGGGGCATGTTGGTACGGTCGGAGATGGGGGCAGTGGGGAAGATGAGGTCGGGACCGGTTCTGAAGGAGTCAGGAATGTTTATGGTAGGGAGGCCGTTAGCCTTCAAACCCTCAATTACCAGATTTAGAAAAAGTGATCTATTACCGTTGCTTAGGGAATGTGCCAGAAGTATGATGGTGGTGATTTTTGCGTCAGTGTCGGGGGAAGGGAGGGGGGCGGTCAGGTTGTTGGTCCAGCAAGTGCGGGTGGAGAGAGTCGTGGGAGTAGGGAGTGAGTGGTGGGGAGGAGGAGGAGGTGCAGTGGGAGGTGAGGGTAGGCGTAGGCGGGGAGGGAGAGGTGTTGTGCTGTTGTTGAGTCTGATTTGGCACTTGTTGCTGACGGCAGAGTGTGGGCCTTTACAATTGCAGCATCTAGTAACAGTGGCAGTGCAGTTTCTGTATGAGTGGCCTTGATTGGCACATTTTGAACAGGTTAGTGAGTTACTGCAACGGTTGGTGGTATGTCCAAATTGATAGCAGTTGTAGCATTGGTGGACTGGGATGTAGTGTTGGAATTCGATGTTATGTGAGGGGATGATGTTATTGCCGAATTTAATTCCGTTGGATTTCAATTTGATGGCGTCAGTTTGTGTAGCTGTAGTGATTTTCAACATGGGGAGAGTTCCCATCCGGGCTGCATATGTCATTTGGGAGGTGTTGTGTGTGTTGAGTTCTGTCAATAGGTTAGGATTGTCAAGGATATGGGGGATGATTTTTCTACATATGAGGGTGCATTTTGCGCGGTATTCGGGTGAGCTGAGGACCGTTAAGCCATTGTCTTTTAGTTTTTTGTTCAATGCTGGGGAGTGGAATAGGTCGGCGTCTTCGTCATTCTGTACAAATATTTTAATAATGTCGTCATTGGTGAAGGAACGTATTTGGAAGATCAAAGTCAGCTGGAAAATGAGTGAAGCGAGGTCTGTGCACTGTTGGCTGGTACGGTCCACTTTGAGTTTAATTGAAGGCATGTTGACTGGTGGAATTGGAGATTTATGGAGATCTCCCCTAACAAATTGTCCCTAATTTCCTGCGCCCCTCACGTAGGGGAGGCCCTGCACTATCACAGAGGTCCCCAGGCGAATCGGCAGGCTGTGCTGACCCCCCGCCCTTCACACAAACACGCACTAGCGAGGTGTGGGGACAGAGGGCGTTTCCAGACGAATACTCCCCTGTACGTCAACTGACAGGGGAATAGGTCCTTTCACGGCACGGAAGATAAAGGTTAGAGTGGTAGAAAAAGGTCTGAAAACTTACTGCTGACTCTTTCTTCACACCAAGCCCCTCAGCAGCATTCGGGGTTCCTAAGGGAGGTCCGATACTGTAGGAGAGGCTCAATGTGTCGATTGAATCAACAGAATTGTCAGTTGGAGAATGGAGTCAGGTGCTTGTGATTTTCAAGGTTGGTGGGAAGGTGGGAGAGGTCCCAGAACTAGCGAATCAGCTATGTCCGTTTGATCTCCGGCTTCCCCGTCGCTCTGCGTGTCTGCTCTCTGTGGTGGTCCTGGCTCCAATGGCTTCGCCGAATCGAATCGAAAAATGCTAGTGACAGGGGGGAAGGAGGTTCAGGAGAAGAATAAAGGGAGGATTGAAGTGAATTTTAGGAGGAGAGAACAGATGCAGTGGCTAAACACCGCTTGCGTGAGGGATTATAAGATGGGGGCAGCAGCAACAACCCGGCTGGACGCGGTAGGGAGGCGACAAGACAAGGCCAGGCTAGCGTCAGGTCAAGCGTCAGGTCAGGCGTCAGGTCAAGCGTCAGGTGCGTGTTGGGTTGGGCAATGGATGTTCAGTGCTTGGTCGGCTTGATTGTGTTTTGGTTTCTTGTGTGGAGGGGATGTCTTGGTCTTCTTAGCTTGATGTCGATTTTCTTCTCTCTCTCCTTCTCTTCTTGCTCTCTTGAATTGTCCATTCGTTTGTGTTTGGGTCTTCTTGTTCGTCTTCCTCGTATTTTAAGTCCTCATAGGTGTGGAAGAATTCAGAGAGGGAGAGGTTGACCACGTGGGCTTCAGCACCACTGGCCGCGTGGGCTTCAGCACCACGGGCCACGTGGTGTTCTTGGTTCTGTGTGGTGGGCTGCTTCTGTTGAGTTTTCTTTTCTTGGTTTTTCTTTACTGCTGGTTTTTTCTTTTCTTGGGAGCGTACAGCAAGGAGGGCCTCTTTGTAGCTCAGTTTTTTCTCAAGACGAGCCTTGGCTACCCTGCATTCCTCCTTCCATCTGGGGCAGGTCCGGTCGGCGGAGGAGTGTGGGCCACCACAGGCAACGCATTTTTTCTCTGTGTTGGGGCAGGCCGTGTAGCGGTGTCCAGGGCTGCCACACATGGAGCAGGTGTCTTCCTGCGCCTCACACTTGTTTACGGTGTGTCCATAGTGCTGGCATTTGTAACACCGTTTCGGTCTGCAGTAGGGCTTGACTGGCATAGTTACCCACGCCAGTTGAGCTTCCTTGGGTAGGGTGGAGTGGTGTCCGATGAGGGCAGTGGTGTCGGACAGCTTCTTCACAACTTGGAGCTGCTGCTCCTTGAGGAGCTCACTCAGCTCTGCTTTGTCCATGTGGGCAATTTCGGCGTGGGAGATTACACCCAGCTTCAAGTTGTCCCACATGAAGGCAAACATTTTAAAAGGAATGCCGTTGATGTCTGGGATCTCCGTGTTTCGCCTAGAACTAGAACTAGAAAAATGCTAGTGACAGGGGGGAAGGAGGTTCAGAGGAAGAATAAAGGGAGGATGGAAGTGAATTTTAGAAGGAGAGAACAGGTGCAGTGGCTAAACACCGCTTGCGTGAGGGGGTGGCAAAAAGCCCTGAGTGTGCAACAACTACAGTCAGGACGAGGCAGAGGGAGGGCGGGAGCAGGTCCGGGCAGGCAAAGGGCCAACGCGGGTGTTCTGATTGTCGTCTTAGCTCGGGCAGTGTCGGTAAGCGTAGGAAGAACCGCCCCGCCACGGCGGCGGCGCAAGCCGAGAAACGCAGGTGGACGGACGCACAGGCACACACGATCAAAGTAAACAGAGAAGGTGAAAATATAGAAATTTTGCTAGTCGTAGGGTTGTTTGGATAAAGATGAAGGTAAAGTCTTTGAGCTATGTCAAAGAGGAACGGAGCGAGTTGGAGGAAGGGTTTTTGAATCTTTGAGCTTGAAATGTCAAAGTATTCATAGTAAGGAAGGATGAGTGTATCGTAGGAGAGTTTTTAGTAATAGCAGCAGACAGATTTGAGCTTTTTTGTCAAATTATGAACGGAGACGAGAATGAGATATAGGTTGAGTGGTTTCAGTCTAGAGTTAGGTCAATTTTATTAAGAATTGGATGTCAAAGACGTTGGGTATGTTTGATTAGGTTCTGAGAGTTGTGGGTCTTTTAGCTATGTCAGAGAGAAATGGAGAGAGTTGGAGGAAGAGTTTTGAATCTTTGAGTTTGAAATGTCAAAGTATTCGTAGTGAGGAAGGATGAGTGTATCGTAGGAGAGTTGTTTAGTAATGGCAGGAGGCAGATTTGAGCTATGTCAAATTGTGAACGGAGATGAGAGTGAGATATAGGTTGTTAGGTTTCAGTCTTGAGTTAGGTCGATTTTGGTAAGGTGGCTTTGTCTGGCGGGGGGGGGATGTTGTGTTTGGAGATTGGTTGAGGGAGGGGGGGAGTTTGTGTTTGGGGATTGATGGGGGTGGCGGTTGTATGTTAATTTAAGGTGAATTAAAATTGCTTAAGGGGGGTTGTTGTGTGAGTGTGTATGTGTTTGCATGTAAATGTAAGGGGAGAGAGGGAGGGTTAGGATAATGTTATAAGGTCAGGTATGGTTCGGTTGTCGGGAGGAGGGGGGAGGAGAGGAGAGGAGAAGGGAGGCGAAAGGGGGAAAGGGGGGCTTTGGAGGTTCTTGGGTTAATTTATGGTATGGTAGGATTTCTTAGGAATGATATGTTTTGTGTTGCTAATGAATAGTTGTATTGCGTCATATGTTTTTATTTATTTATTTATTTATTTTATTTATTTATTTATTTATTTTTATTAGGAGGGTCAAAGGGGCTTGTTAGAAAGGTCGGGTATATTAAGTTTTTATTTTGGGAGGATTGTAGGTATCGATTTCTAAGAGGGGTTGTGAGTAAGGTTGGGTGGGTTAAGTTTTTCTTTTGGGAGGATTGTAGGTTTTGTTAGTGGTTGGCAGAGTTGGGTTAATTATTGCATTCTCTCTTTCTTGCAGGTATTGTGAGTTCTGGCCCCATTCTTGAGGGAGAGGGTTTGTGTACAGGTACATTGCACCCCTCCCCGACCTTATTGGCCGAGAGAGGCGTTCAATGTCGTCTGCAGTTGGTGCCGTTTTTTTTAAGGTACACCTCTCCGACCTTGAGGGAGAGGGCTTGCGTACAGGCATTGTGGAACTCTCACCGACCTTATTGGCTAAGGGAAACGTACATGTCATCTGAGTTAGTATGGGATGGGTAAGTTAGGTATTTGTTTTGGGAGGAGTGATAGGGTGTGGTTAGTTAATGGTAGAATGGTAATTTTTTATTTTGTGTGGGATTGCTAGTAACGGCTGGGTATGTTAGGTTTTTATTTTGGGGGGATTGTTAGGTTTTTTTTTTTTTTTTTTTTTTTTTTGGTGGGGAGTGTTAGGCAGGTTGAGTATGTTTTTTTTTTTTTTTTTTTTTTTTTTTTTTTGAGTGGTCTTGAGTTTGAGTTGGTGGCGTGGGGTTTGGAGTGAGGGGGGGGGAGGAGAGAATTGATCTTAAGTTAGGTTAGGTTGATTGGGTTAGGTTAGGTGGGAATCGGTGGGTGTGGGCTGAGGAGAGGATAGGTTATTAGGTTAGGTTGATTTGGTTAGGTTGGGTGGGAATCGTTGGGTGAGGGTTAAGGAGAGGTTAGGTTTAATTTGGGGGGAAATTGTTGGGTGTGGTTATAGGGAAGATATCAATATATGGGAGGTGGGAGGGGAGTGTTTGGTCTGTTTAATACTTAAAGATGGAAATTCTGGGGTGCAGAGATGAGGTCTAAATTTTCGAGTGACAGTGAGCGAGGTGGTGGTATGAGTGTTGTGTATGCAAATGAGGGAAGGGCAGTTACGTGACTGTGTGTGGGGGAGTCGGGAGGTTGGGGGGAGTGTGCTAGGTTCGTGTCGGGGTTGATTTCTGTTTCCTTTGGGGTAGTGCCGTATAGGTTTACTTTGATTATTGATTTGGTTGGATGAGTGTATTGAATAATTTTTTTGCTGTCAGGTGTATAGGGAGACAGGGGGGAGGTGTTCTTCCTCTTTGGTCTAGGGGTCTTGACCACTATTTCTGTGGGGGGAAGGGCTGCCATTTTATTCT
>NW_024736560.1:0-14062 GCF_018991925.1 Homarus americanus
CTGAGACAAAATGCAAATTTCTTATAACCAAACACATTTCCAGCAATTTTATTTCCAGAAAGCAAACTTATTCTATAAACACAAGTATAAAAACTGAATAAGCAGAACTAACCTTTGTGCCTCTCGCTCATCTTTGGGACTAAACTGAGAAAGAGCATCAAGGATAAACACCTGGCCCCACTCAGTACACTCATTGAGAGCTGTGAGGAGTTTGTTCATAGTGGCAGCATTAAGCTCCATTAGAGGCTGGCCTGAGCTGCTGGCTTCATTGATTTCAGTCAGGGAGGCCACAGCATTTGCTACAACCTGTGGAACATCATAGCTTACAAATAATATCTATGGTTTGAAAGAGTCGTCTCGTTACCCGGAGCTCTCTCATCCCTGGAAGAGCTCTGCACCAATTGTTAAGGCTAACAGGGATACTGTATCGCTGTACCCTGTTTTCCATCCCCCATATCTTTCAAGCAAAGCTTAAAACCTTAGTACAGTACAGTAGTACATCTCATTACTTGACACCTGCACGTCCAGCACATCATTAACTGGAGATGAGATTTTCCTCTCATTATGTTCCAATCACAGTTAGATGGGAAAAAACAACAATGGGGCAAACAAACCATACTGTACACCCTGTAGTTAGGACACTGTCTCAAGAGATGTAATGGTATGTCAACTTACAGAATTGTTTTTTAGGGATTGTAAATGTTCAATTTAGTGTGGCACAACTACTAAGCAGAATTTTCATACACATATTACATATGAGAATGATTTTGCAAAAGTGTAGAGGTAGACAACAAGAAACTAATGTTAAGTTAGGTAAAATCACTTCATATGCCTATTTTCATCTTATTTAGGCACTGTATTTTTAGAGCACAGAACAATATAGCCAAGTTTTGCACTAATTCACCTCAGGGACTGTAACTATCTGTAAAATGTTTTGCCACTGGGGATGGGGAGTAAGATGGAAGCAAAGGGGTTAACTGCAAACACTTCTAATCAATCATATGGCAAAATCTCACTCGTCAAAACTTGATGGTCATTTTACTTCACATACGATATTTATGCAAGCTAAGTAGAAATGCATTTTTAACACTACACTCTTATAGAATGTCTAAACCAATTCCAATGACCAAAACTTTGTTATTCAGATGTGATACAAATGTTACACATCAAATACTAAAGGCAAAGCAGAATAAAATTTCCAATACCATTGGGTTGGAATCAGAGAGAAGCTCCTTCAGCTGATCAAGGAATCCTTGGTCTTCTACCATAGAGGCATTAATGTCGTGCAATTTAGCGACACAGATGGCTGCAGTTTTCCGCACATATGGATCTTCATCCTTCAAGCATTTGCGCAGTGGTTCACAGAGATATTCTGTAATCTTGTCAACGCGGATGCATCCCATGGTCCGCACAGCCAGAGCTCGAATGAGAGGGTTTGGATCTTCACAATCCTAAAAATAAAAATTAATTTTCTTAAAACATTAATAAAAACATATTCAAACAAATCTGATATATTGACAAACAATTTTCACCAGTAACGAAGATTCAACTTATTAATATCCAAATCTCAGTTAATATTCATCATCACTTGTCTTATGGTCACTTTTTCACATCTATGTCTGTTAGTCTATTATGAGACTTAACAATTATATTAGGTATTCTTTTGTGAAATCAATCATAATGTTGACCACAACCTCATGGATATTGTATAGTCTCACAAATATACTTCTGAACAATCTAGTTAATGACATCACATTTTTAGAAATATATCCCTAGAGTTTATCAACAAAATGTGAACAGTGGCATAAGTCATCAGTCACTCATCATTACCTTAACAAATGTATTAACAGCCATGATTGCCATGTCTGGCTGGGACTTGGCATAGTTCATAAGGTAGAGGTACACAAGCTTCTTTAATTCCAGGTTATCTGTCTGCATGCAGTTGACCACATCAGGGAAGAGCGCTGAGACATCTTTACCTGTACAGCACATGGAAACATTAAGATACAGTAATGAATGGATGTAACACAGTAACTGGGTCTAGTGCATGTTGCATTATATTTTTACATAGACAACACATTACATTACAGTTTGTCTGAAACATATCCCTTAGCCCTCCCTTCCAGGAATCTGTATTTGGTTCATTGTGGTGCTTCATTAAATAGTTTCTAAAGTTGTGTTTGTTCCTCCCTGAGTTTCCACAAGAGCAAAGTTTGTGACAGCCATAACACATAGACAAAGACTGATTGGACTGTCACTTACCAACAGTCATAGAAGCAATGACTTTCTTCACAGCTTCCTTCTTCTTCTCCTTCTTGTCACTATTTAACTCAGACTTCAACTCAAATATTTCACCTTTCTTGGTGGTCGTGAAGTACTTGGAGTCCGTCATCGTCCTGGTTTATGTTCACTTATACCTGAAAAAATATATTACAAAATAACACAACTACTGACCACCAAAATGGGCAAAAATTAAATGGATATCAAACAAACTGATCAAAACTGAACAGATATAACAAGGAAGTTCACCACCTGACAATGTTCCATAATAAGCAACGTGCAAAAGAGAATAAATGTAAAAGCCGTAACCAACCACATCCTCACACAGACAATATTTCAGCAAATCAACTCCTAAGCAAAATTTTGGGGCTAATTACTACTGATCCACAAAGAAAATTAACCTTTTCTTGGTCTTTCAGCGCAAATTGTGTCACTAAGCGCTCCCTTGCTGGCGACCCCTCCCGCTCAGCCGTGCACCCCTCCCACAACCAGAAATACAGGAACAGCGGACCGGCCCTAACAACCACTTAAGTCCCTTCCAATAGCCTCGGGTGATGGCATAAGTTTCTCTGAGGTAACATTTGTTTAGATGATAAATGTTTTCTTAATTAATAAAAAGTCCCAAAAATGTAAAACATTAAATTTTCATATTAGTGCATTATTTTTAGGATATATTTTTATCCATCCCAAACACTATTTTATGACCATGCAGATAAAATTAATAAACTTAACATACCTAACATAGACTAGGTCAGGTAGATTAGGTTAGGTTGGGTTAGGTCGGGTAAGATAGGTTTATATATTTTATGTCTGGTAAGTCATAGTAGGCAGCAGTGCACAAGTTTGGGACGGAATTTTTTTTAGAAATATTCTTAAAAAAATTTATTCCGTTCCACCTCTCATGTTTGGTTGTCATAGGTGAGGTTAGGTTAAGTTAGTTCAGGTTAGTCAAAAAGGTCATCCTAGAAACTATCATTGTATAGTGTGCCCACCAAACATGGCCATTTACCTGCCATACCAATATACATCGACGTTTCGCATACAGCTGCCATCCCTGCATCCTGTGCCAAATTAAAACACCACGGAGGCCACAACATACTTGTAAATTTATCTTAAGTTAATTTGAAGTAATATTTCTGATGCTCCACCTTCATACTTTCTTTCTTTCCATTAAAAAAAAAAGTAATTCAATTCTCAGAAAAATAAAATGACACTACTTTTAATTTCTTTTCCTTGGTATTTTTGCATTTACACACCTCACATTCCTACCACTAATCTATTATCATATTCGAATAAGACATCTAATTATAGGATAACTTTCATCTATTACATTACCTGCGGAAATGTATAATAACGGAGAAGGTGAATCCAAAAGGCCAATAAGGTAATAAATAGGTGATTCCATATATTATTGACTTTCTAACAGTGGGAGGTGGAAGTACAAATTTACCTTTTCCTTCACTACACTAACTCTTAAATACGTTAGCTACAGTCATAAAATAATTACCAAATAACGAATAACATTGTGTTAGTTACAGTTTAATGTATACATAATGATCAAAATAATCACCTGGGTAAATACTGTCAAAAAACAACACCATTTACTATATTACCTTCATTAACGAGACAAATCATCCTAGACTCAGAGAAATAGGATTAAATTATAGATAATGTGTGTATTTACCGTGAGAGGTGAGGATATAAGGATAAAATGTAATAAATGTGAGGTGTTCTGCTGCTGCTGGCCTGATCCTCCCATCGACCTCCTGGTGTAGCCGCCTCCCAACAGATGGCGCTCACTCTTCTCAATATTTTTCGCTTTATTTGGGAAAGATCAAGAGTATATTTAAGTTTAAATTCAGTTTATTTTACTTTAATATATTCTCTTCGTCTCTTAGTCTTTATATGATTTTTTGTTTTACTTATGTGGATTTTTCAGGTATTTAAATTATTTTAACCCATTTCCTCAGCTGTCAAATTATAAAGATATATTAAACTGTAATTCCTATCGTCCTCTTTTATTTTATTATATTACAATATGAGTTAGTTGTAAAGTAATGCCTTTTAGGATAATATAATATAAGTAAATAAATAGTTAATACGAACCTAATTTTTTCTTTTATCCTCTTCGCCACTGATCGGCTTGTTAGCCGCTTGGGTGATCGGTCACGTCTCTGTTACGCACTGCTGGCAAATACTGGGCATGCACCGGCTCCTGAATGTACCTGAACCTGCTCCAGTGTTGGTCAAGTCTTCTCTTGAAAGAGCTCACACTCGGTGCCGTCACAACACTCTCTGGTAGATTGTTCCAAGAGTTCACAACTCTCACTCCGAAAAGGTTTGCCCTCACAGTTTTCTGGACTTGCGGCTTCTTCAATCTTGAGCTGTGACCCATTGTGGGGCGAGCGTCCGCCAGCTCAGGACGTAGTCTGGCTTTCACGGTTATACTTTCAGAACAATGCCAGCTGCTCAACACTGGAGCAGACTTCTTGCTAAACCATCAACTGCTCGTAAAGTTATACCTCAATTAGGTCGCCTTGCCGTCAGTATAAGCAAGACTCAATCTCAGGGTAGCTGGTGCCGAAGTCTGTCTGGTGACACTTTCTTTTGAACATTTCAACCAGCTGACGAATTCATGTGAGGCCCGTACGTACAGAACAAACGCAACCCTTGACCTCATCATAACAAACGAGGAGGGTGTGGTGGCCAAACTGGAACACCTTGCCCCAGTTGGCACCAGTCACCATACAGTGTTGTCATTCAGATTTAACTGTTACCTAGTTCAAAATAAGGCCAGGCCAAGGTGCAAATATTACAAGGGAAATTACAATGGGATGAGGGAAGAGATGAGGGGTATCAACTGGCCTGACTTATTAAGGTACAAGAACGCAGACACTACGCTGAATATCATAACTAGTAAAATGACCCATTTGATCGATAAATATATACCCAAGACCAAGCCCAGTGCTTCTAGGAATACGAGGGGATCCCTACACATGAACCATGCGGCGGTCGACAAAATTAAGAAGAAAACCCAGAAATACAAGACGTGGGTTGGGTCAAACGATGAGCAAGACAGGAGGATGTATGCAAGAGCCAGAAACCAAGCAAAGATAGAGTGTAGGAGGGCTGAAAAGGAGTTCCAAAGGCTGGTTGCACGCGAGGTCAAGTCAAACCCAAAGGCGTTTTACCGCTATGCAAAGTCGAAATTGAAAACGCGAGTAGGAGTATCAGACCTGAGGCTTGAAGATGGTAGTTACGCAGACTCTGACCAGGATAAAGCTGAGGCATTGAACAGCTTCTTTTCCTCAGTGTTCACAAGAGAGGATGCAACTAACCTTCCTGCGTTTGAGGACAGACGGTTCGACACAGCACTGACCCACATTGTGTTCACAGAAGAGGGTATTAGAAATAAACTGTCCAGGCTAAAGGTCCATAAGAGTCCTGGACCTGACATGGTGCATCCTAGAGTGCTAAGGGCGCTGTGCAACGAGCTTGCAGAGCCCCTGAAGATCCTGTTTTGTAAATGCCTGGATGAACAAATGGTCCCCAGTGAATGGAAAGTGGCTTATGTGAGTCCTATCTTCAAGAAGGGCGATAGTCACTCCACGAACAACTATAGACCGGTGAGCCTGACCAGCATAATATGTAAAGTACTTGAGAGTATTATCAGAGATGCAGTGATGGAACATCTACTACGAAACAACATTGTAAAAGATTGCCAACACGGTTTTATGCCGGGGCGCTCTTGCTTGACACAATTGCTCAAGGTATTGGATATTTGGACCCATATTCTAGAACGGGGTGGTAATATCGACAATATTTACCTAGACTTTGCCAAGGCTTTCGACAGTGTACCCCACGAAAGGCTGAAAATCAGAAACAGGTACGAATTCCAATCCTGGCGTGGATAGAACTTTCTACATGACCGCAAACAATGTGGACCTTTTAAGGCTCTGGGGAGATTATTTTGTTGTTTGTTTGTTTCATAAATGATATGCCTGACGTTGTACACTCCTCCATACAAATGTTTGCCGATGATGGCAAGTTATTTCGGGAAATTAAGAACCAAGCGGACTGTGAAGAGCTGCAGAAGGACCTCTGTGGGCTCCAGGAATGGTCGAAGAAATGGCTGCCGAGATTCAATGTCACGAAGTGTAAGAGGATGCACCTGGGGCGTACCAACAGTAAGGAGGCGTATCATATGTCCCAACGGGATGAAGAAAATGCACTAGTTGAGACTGTGTGTGAGAAGGACCTAGGTGTGTATGTTGACAATGAGCTGAAGTTCTCGGGCCATTGTGAGAAGAAGGTAAATCAGGCAAATAAATTATTGGGTCTTATAAGAAGGTCGTTCAGATATCTAGACGGTCCGTCCCTCGTGACGATCTTCAGGAGTGAAGTGCTTCCCCATCTGGAGTACTGTCACCCCATCTGGTCCCCGAGATATGCTAGGGACTGTCAGTTGGTTGAAAATGTTCAAAGGAGGGCCACCAAGCTGGTGCCTGCACTTCGGCATCTCAGCTACCCTGCGAGATTGGAGCGCCTGAACTTGCCTAGCTTATACTACAGACGGGCAAGGGGGGACCTAGTTGAGGTTTATAAGCATCTCAGGGAGCACTACTCAGTTGAGTGTCCTTACTTGGAGCTGGCGGACGCTCGCCCCCACAAGGGGTCACAGCTCAAGATTGAAGAAGCCGCAAGTCCGGAAAACCGTGAGGACAAACTTTTTCGGAGTGAGGTTGTAAACTCTTGGAACAATCTACCAGAAAGTGTTGTGACGGCACCGAGTGTGAGCTCTTTCAAGAAAGACTTGACCAACACTGGAGCGGGTTCAGGTACATTCAGGAGCCGGTGCGCCCAGTGTTGCCAACAGTGCGTGACAGAGACGACCGATCGGCGGGAGCGGCGGCCGACCTTTTGGTGAAATATAAAAGGAAAAGAGTCGTGACCGATCGCCCAAGCGGCTAACAAAGCCGATCGGTGGCGAAGAGGATAAAAAGTAAAGGCAAAGGGAGACCTAATTGAGGTGTACAGTATAAGCAACTCAAAGGGCACTACTCAGTCGAGTGCCCTTACCTGGAGCTGGCGGACGCTCGCCCCGCAAAGGGGAACAGCTCAAGGTTGGAGAAGCTGCAGTTCCAGAAAACTGTGAGGGGTAACTTTTTCGGAGTGAGAGTTGTGAACTCTTGGAACAATGTTCCAGAAAGTGTTGTGACAGCACCGAGTGTGAGCTCTTTCAAGACCAGACTTGACCAACACTGGAATAGGTTCAGATGCATGCCCAATACTTGCCAACAGTGTGTAACAGAGACGTGACTGATCGCCCAAGCTGCTAACGAGCCGATCATTTGTTGAAGAGGATAACAGTATATGCATCTGTCAACAAAACAGATCTGGCTGCCGGCGATGTGTGCTTTACGGAATGCTGTACCGACTTCAGTCACCGAACTACGCCTGAAACAGTAACTCTCCCCGTGGTAAAAGGTAGGTGACAGGACGATAATCGAGGCAATAGTGTTGAGGGGTATTACAAGTAGGAAAATAATTGCTAGATAGATGAGCGTCCTAATCTACTGTATGCAGAGACAACAATATGTCTACGATGACGATTCTTGTGTGGAAAGAAAGACGTTAATCATAATATTGGATTGATAGATTGAGCCTTCGCTTTATCCCTAAGATGGAGGTGTGAGGAGAAGAGCGGCCGAATGAATTATCCTGTAGCAGTGGAGAGAAGGTCTCGTTTCAATACCAGTGTAAGCCAGACTTCCAGCATTCTTAGTGAATCAACAGTATTGTTGAGTAATAAGCCAACATGTGATTGAATCCATAGGAAGGGTACAACAAGAGTTTTCGCTGGTAAAAGTAAAGAGAAGAGCAAGAAATGGTCCAATAATAGCTTTTAAAATTTAAATCCTGCAATAGATCAAATCACTCTCAACACGACACAGAAACGTCAGACGACCACGGTGCTGAGTATACGCACAGTTAAGGTGAGTGAGTGTGTGTGTGTGCAGTTTTGGATAGTAAGAGAGAGCATCATGTGTTATTCGAACAATTATGAATAATTTTGGAAGAATCGTTTAACCGTATATGAATAAATTATTAATTAGAAGCCACAGTGTCTCAAACATGCCAAACATCCACAGGAGCTCTCAGATTATGATCTCCGGAGATAGGTCAGTATGGCGACAAAAATGAGGTTTTGTAGATCATGCATGATGTTTGTGATGATAATAAGATGACAGGACACCCACTGTACCTGAGGAATGATGGCGCTACACGGAGAACTAATTAAAATCTTTTTATATCCTTACCATCCTTACCTCAGAGCAACCCAGGACAGGGACTAGAAAAATTCCAAGCAAATTGGTTATCATGCTATGCGGACAGTGTGTCACCGAGGACTAGAAGCGACTGTCTCAGCAAAACAAATCCTTGGACACTAAACAACTACATGTGATTTTCAATAAAATCTAATTTTGAGCTCAAACTGTCGAAAATGTAAGTCTTACACCTTAGTAATTTTTCGTCCAAAATATACTTTTCTCTCAGAATTAAAATTTAAGGGGTTTAACTAATTAAGTACGTACAGAATAACACATTAACACCAAAATCGCATTTACGAAACCCATAATTGGAGATAAATTAGCATTGAAAAATGTCATTAAATTTTTCAAGCGTAATTACAACCACTAATTACCCCACAGTCGAATCGTGGACCTCATATTCGAAATCCCCATGCTCAGGAGTACTGATACAGTATACTAAAGCTTAACACTAGCAGTCATGAACTCAGAAAAGAGCTTGGAATATGAGGACATTATATGAAACGAGGAAATGTGCAAATGTTCAGTGATAAAAATAAGTAGGAGTAAACCATACAGGAGTAAAATAAGTGAGCTGGACAATACACATAGCTTAGTGGACAAGAATATT
This sequence comes from Homarus americanus, assembly GCF_018991925.1. Taxonomy (NCBI): domain Eukaryota; kingdom Metazoa; phylum Arthropoda; class Malacostraca; order Decapoda; family Nephropidae; genus Homarus; species Homarus americanus. The sequence continues at coordinate 9,223 of NW_024736560.1, forward strand.
AAGTTATCTATCTAAGGCATGAGGGAGGTGTAGAAATTATTCGTCAAGTGTAATGTTAAACTAATGTTCTTGCCAATAAATCAAGTCTAGGCAAAAACAAACTATATGAATATGAGATCTTAGTTAAGTTTTATGAACATTTAACGAAGGTAAATACTTGTATCAGTCATGAGCGAGGCTACATTCTTAACTGCAACCTCACACTACCAGGTGAACAAATTGCAAGATAAACCTTTCAAGGACGATACATTGGCAGTATAAACCAGGGAGATTTGTTTGATCTTTTTTATGAATAAATATGTACAGGTAACAATAAAATCTATACTTGTAATAGAATCTAGACTTACAGTATAATCGTAATTATCTTTTTTTAGGGATCCTTTAATTAATATTACAACATATAGTATCATCTTCGTCTTTAAACGATTAAAGTATTACATTACCTGTGATGCAAATAAACGCTATAATGCACGATCATTCCACGTGTCATCAGGGATACATGTTTTAACCTCGCGTTGTCGCCAACTTCCAGCCAACGCTCTGAAAACTTTGTGTCTGCAATTTGTCTTAGTAAAGTGGCTGGCTGAGTCCTGACGTCCTTGAAGGCCATTCCACGGAGGCAAAGGACCTGGAAATTGTTGAAATCGTTGTTTACATTATTAAAACAAGGGTCTGTAATGTTGACTGCATCCCAGCATGAACGTTCAAAGCATTTTTGAACTTAAAGAATCGTGATGTTTAAGTTTTTATTATTCACCTTCTTAAACTCCCATCTACTGTTACAATTCATTATTTGTAAACTTAGGATGCTCTAATATTATTTTTCTTGTTTTTTTGTATAATTTTATTTTATTATTTTCGACGTGTTGTAGTAACCGTGACTTACCTACAGTATGTACTTCTTCAGCTGGGTGGTGTTGCAATTAGTGGCCCTTCCCATTCTTTCCTCACCTCTGACTTCTCGCCATTATCACGACCGGCCAAGAGTTTCAAAGGTTCTTAAGTTAGATTTTACCTCAAATTGAAGATCTAAGAAGCGTATAACTTCCTTGACAAAGATAGGCATCAAGGTGTCGGCCAGGTAGCCTCGAAATGAAGAGAGATCTTACCAATATATAGATACGTTCTTTTATCCAGTTAGATAAAAGACATATTGAGTGGAATTTGAGTATTCGAGCCCAGAAATGTTGTAGACGGGTACAAGGACTCCCCAGGGAAATTTCTGAAACGGGGGGATGATTATAAAGACAAATTCCTGTTTTCTGTGAATCCTTTTGCTTTCAAGATGGAAGATAAAGACGTATAACAATTTTATTCCATCCATTTACGGCAACATATTAAATGTCTGTGAAGGATGGTACTTAGTCAGTTAATGTGTATTACACTTGGGACATAATATACTCCAGTAAGCTGGATTCAATTTCGAAGACCCATGACCAAAAATAAGTGACTTGTTTTGGTTTTAATTTATACTTCATGCAATACGGCAGATTTATTTGTTGTAGTTTGGGTGGACACGTCATAGCTACTTGCTTTAGTTTTAACATTCACTTGTAATACCAGATTGATATCTTCTAATTATTCGCTCTAACAAGTATCAATACATAGGGGTCCCGTTGTCTAGGAAGCGTTGTTCAAAATCCTTCGTCCGTTGTCTGCCACAAACTTGTCCGTCGGTGCGTTAACACTACTTATCGCTGAACAGTGATTATTTGAAGCTTTTTGACGACGTGTTTTCTTGGATCACCTAAATAGATTCTCAAGCTGCGTGGATGGTCTTCCTGCGACAAACAATGCATAATGTAACTTTAATATTAACAGTACCAGGGCTAAGGGGACGGACCAGACCTGTGTGGCAATGCTTGAGGTGGTGTTATAAATATATGTTTATACACAAACTTGCAATAGAAGGAATACAGATAATAATAATAATAATAATAATTTCATCCATAATACCACGTCTTATGCATTTTATACATAGAAATCATTTCCAAACATTATATACCAACTATCACTTCATTGTCTGATTAGTTTAGTCTCAGGACGACCAAGAGTCTCTTGGTCACTGTCCTGGAGAAGACATTCGCGTGCAAATAATGATGCCCCTAACAGCCCGCAGCAGCTTGAAGTTGTCTCCCGTCTTGCTTTTAACGTGTTTGCTGACAAAGGAGATGGTGGAAGGTGACAGTCCTTATACATAAAGAACATTGTGATGGGAAGAACTTGTCCATGTGTGGTCTTCATTGTGTGATGGATGTTGTAGTTCTCAGCCGTACAAGGTCCACCTCCAATACGTCATAGCCCTTCTGTATACAATGGTCATGAACATCTTCTCCATCCTGGTCCATTTTTCTTGTTATTTACTGACTGAAGCTCCACCCCTCTGTAATGTTCCTCCCTTAATTCAATTTCGGTTTTGTTAGTGCATGAAGAGTTTCTTTTGTTTTCATGGTTTGCAGTGATGTGTGCCGTGTCTCCCCTGCTAGCACATCTCTCATCTCGGCTACAGAGTGATAACACTGGCCATTAGTAGAATTTTAACACAGAAAGTTCTTATTAATTTTGCCAGAAAATATCTCATCGGTTATCAACTTTACCGAGTGACTGTAAGCATCAATGCGCATTTTTTTTACACAAGTCAAATTTCCTTATAAAATGTTAAGTTAATTTTTGTGTTAAGGAAGTGTCAGAGGTAAGATATAGAGCCTGTTGAGTGTGGTCACAGCCCTCCACCTCCCGCTGTGACTTGTGGAGTGCTTCGTAACCCCACTACCACCACCTCCACCTCCGCTCTCCTCTTCATCGCCTCCTCCTCCTCCTCCTCTCTACACTTTGCTCTACTTCTCTTTATGCAACACCACTCATTCCGTCATACTCCAGGAAGCTGCTGAATGTAGGACATGGTTAGTTTAATTAATTAACTACTTTCCTCTCAGGTATCACACCATAACGTTTTTATATAATGTAAAAGTTATCTAAACACGTAAAGTATTAAATATAACTTACGGAATATGTTAAAAATTTTACACTCAACGAAAAACAACATATTGTAAACAGATCTTCCACCCAATTAGTCATAAAACAAACAAATTCTTACAGTACAACAACTTTAAGTTGTACTCAAAGGAGGTCTCGACCAACGCTAGGTAATGCCCTTCATTAACCTGGGTCATCGTTATCTTTGACCCAAAATTTTTAACAGATGTCGGGGGTTGTCAAGCGTCATTATAAAAGGCGAATATGGGCAGTGTAGCTCCTCTGAGCCTGAAATATCTTGCGGGCGAGTACAGTAAACCCCCTAAACAACAATGATCACCCTACTTAAGCGAAATATTGGCAACATTAATTTTTTCCTCAGATATAGGAACCTGGGTCCTAGTTTAACAGGGGAATGAGATAGATAGATTATATATTAATCTGAGAACTCCCAAAGTATTTCCCCATTAATTTTCAACCACAAACGTCTTAGAATTAAATGCGAAGTAAAAATAGATTGGTACAGTGTGTCTCTTTGGTGACGATGAGAGTTAAAACATCTCTGACAAGTCCGGTGTTATGCGTCATCTGCTCTTGCTGTAAAAATATCTGACCACCCCCCGAGATTATCCGAAAACAAGGCAGAGAATTCGTTAAGCTAGATATTAGTTATACCTGACAGTGTACGGTAAAAGACTCCCAGAAGTGTAGGTCAGGGCAGGAGGCTCCATGATAGTGTACCTTCTTCATTAACTGGAGGTATGGTGATGTATTTAACAGACTCATGCGCTTCACCAACGGCACAAGTGACTGTCAAAATGGCTCTAAGCTGGACAGAGATTATTCAAAGCTAATGTTATTTTCTTAATATACGAAAATAAAGGATATTATCATCGAAATGTTTGTTAATCTATAAGAAAATGGCATGTGAGAGATTAATAACATATAAGGGAAAATTATTTGATTCCTTTAGTGTTCTGTAAAATAACCAAAGCATGATGAGAAGACGTCTGAGCCGAACATTCAAAAAGTCATAGACGTAACGATAATTCTTTTTTTTTATTGAAATGATTTTACCGCCATCTTTGTCGGTCATTTGTGATGAAATATTAACCTTTTCTTTTCAAATCCACAAATCATAACACCGTAACTCATATAAATTTTCAGAATGTCGAAAAAAATTGAAATATATAGATTGGAAATATGGCAAGAGAGAGACCATAAATAATAGCGTAGTTTTTTATGAATGAACTGATTAACAATTTGGCTGTGTGAGGAAAGGAGGATGTACTATAACGGGTTATTCTAGTGTGACCTTTCCCAGTCCCTTTGATCGTCAGATAACTTTGTAAACATGACTTATTAAGCTTATTGCTTTAGAACTTAAAACAAAAATCATATTAACATCTAGCCATTTTTACACATAATCGTACATAACATAAGTCCACGTATTATACACACACAGGTACATGAAGTTATATTCGTAAATATTGTAAATTTTCATTCCTGCCAAAAAACAAAAACAAAAACACAACAAACAATGACAAGGACTAAGACGAGATGGTAATACCCTTCCTCGCAGCCAAGGAAAAATATCCCCACATTTCAAGAAAGATTTTTGCTAAGTGAGGCTACGAGTCTACCTCAACCTGAGCAGGGATGAGAGGCAGGAGGCAACACTTACGACAACACAAACCAATTATCTTTATATTTATTCCTTTTGGACATCTTCCCTCCCCCTCTCTTTAGGACACCTCCCCTCCTCTCTCTTTAGGACATCCCCCCACCCCCCCTGCCACAACCCTTATCTCTCCGTCTCCGCACAAGTCTTAGAACTGCGTTGGTTACGACTGACGGAAGAGAT
>NW_024736561.1:0-11671 GCF_018991925.1 Homarus americanus
CTGATGTGCTTCGTTCAGTTACGTATTGCTGTGATAACGGGCAATGGGTTTGAGGAATCACGGGCAATAATTTGCTAGAGAGATAACAGGCAATAGATTGCTAGAGAGAGGTAACAGAGCAATGGGTACTTCTAGAGATAACAAATAATGGGTACTAGAAGACTAACAGGCAATGGGTACTAGAAGACCGCTTGAGCAAGTAATTTTTGAGGAATAACACTGAGCAATGGTGCAGGGAGATAACGAGCAATGGGTACGAGGGAAGATAACAGGCAATGGGTACGAGGGAGAACAACAGGGAGATGGGTACGAGTAACAGGCAATGGGTGCAGGGAGAGATAACAGGCAATAATGGGTACGAGGGAGATAAGCAGTTAATGGTACCCCACGATCTAACAGGGGTCCAAATCCTGAGTGGTGAGGGTTCAGGGCCAGGTCAATCACTGACGGGAGGAGGATGAAGGACGAAAGAGGGGAGGAGGAGGAGGATGGAGGAGGGAGGATGGAGGAGGAGGATGGAGGAGGAGGGAGGAGGGATGGAGGAGGAGGAGGATGGAGGTGGAGGAGGATGGAGGTGGATGGAGGTGGAGAATAAACTTCCTACGCGGAGACCAGTCTGGTCATCTGTACCGATAAAATTGCATTTGTCTGTCACAGAAGAGAATGAATCACAGACCTGGGATGGATGTGTCGAGAGGCATTCAGATTAGGAATAGTTCAGCCATTGAGGTGGTGGGTGAGGAGGGAACCACCCCACCACCCCTCACACACTAGCTGTAGTACCACAGTCTTCTACCACTAACACCAGAACTACTTACTACAATAACCTACCATCCAGCATTACTATCACCAGTTCAACACCACAACCATTATCACCACCACCACTACTGTTAAAACCACTACCTTTATTAGTATAACTGGTACCTCGACCACTAGAGCATGAAAAATCATTACTACCATCACCATAATCACATCTACCATCACCACTATAAAAGTTATTATAATGGTTGACCCTCGTGTTCGACTCTCTCTCTCTCTCTCTCTCTCTCTCTCTCTCTCTCTCTCTCTCACTCTCTCTCTCTCTCTCTCTCTCTCTCTCTCTCTCTCTCTCTCTCTCTCTCTCTCTCTCTCTCTCTCTCTCTCTCTCTCTCTCTCTCTCTCTCTCTCTCTCTCTCTCTCTCTCTCTCTCTCTCTAGGGAATTTCAGCATAGTAACAGCGCAAAGTAAGATTGAACAGTGCTACACTGGTTAACTACGAGGTTGCTGATAATTTTAAGTTAAGGATTGGGCTGTTCTTATGGCGTTCAGCACGTCGTTGTATGGGGATGGATGCGGTTGTGGTGTTGAACAGCAATTCGCGGTTGAGGATCTCCGGTGGAAGCAGGAGACGATGTCGAGGATGGTGCAAAAGCTTCTCCAAACTTACAGGAGGTCATGGTGATGATCAAAAGAGAGCCGGGGTCAGTGTACAGAGCGCTTCTAGATGTATGAGGAGGAGAATAATCTACGCCCTCCTCTGCACCTTTTCTCTGCGTTTCTGTTGCGTGTGGCATTTAGGGAGGAGAACAGGCGGGGAGGCACTGAAGCTCGGGCGCGGGCGCGAAACTCCTGGGACTTGAGTCGGCGGAGGAGGTGGAGAAACTGGAAGATTTGACAATTGCACTGACGTGTGCTTTGCAATTTAGTTTCTTATCTATAGTGACGCAGAGGAACTTGGTGAGTCCCAACCTGGTGTGTGTTGGGGCCCAATGTAATTGAGGGAGGTGGGACAAGGTCAGAGGTTGATGTATAACCATAGTCTTGTTATAGTTGATGGTAACATGGTTTTGGCGGCTCAATGGTGTCGACAATTTCAGCGAGCGGGAGTGTCTCTCAGGGCATCACTGATAAGGATGATGAAGCAGAGCTTCCACAGGTTAGTGACTTGTTGATGAATAAAGTGTGGTCGACTAGGTCAAAATAATGTCTTGGTGAATGAGGCAACAGCCACAAACGTCTTTCATATTTCCAAATGACGATATATGTAGTCGAAGCTTACAAGACAGCGGGTGGTGGAAGTTTTCATATTGCAAAATTGCCGAGGATCGATGACGCCAGCAACAATAGAATAGGATCCAAAACAGAACTTTCGCAGATTAGGCTGGGTATTGGGAGTATGGCAATGGGTCGTAATTCGTTTAAGGATTGTGGGCTGGTTGACGGGCACTGGAGACACGTATGAGGTCTTCCAGTCAGCTGGCATCTAAGCTTGACTGAAGGAAGCATTGATTTTTGGAGCAGAGGATTTAGTTAGTTCGGGAGAACTCCTTGTAGAGCTTCATTGATAGGTCAATGGGTAAGGTGGAGCTCTTGATCCAGAGTTTGTCTAGTCGCCTTACCTAATTGATTTTCACTAAGTCCGTAGAAGGGGTTGGTGAGCAGAAGGAGACTGGTTGTGGGGGAACGTCTGGCATATAGTTGCGAAACAGTTGGTGCTCAGCTGCGTCCTGAGAGAAACTGTCAATGCGTGAGTAAGCTGTGTGGGTGTAGGGGCATGTGGTTGCCGCCATGAACGCTCGTATGTGTGTGTAAGTGTGTGAGAGTTCGTACACATGCCGCGCGTGTGCAGGCCGCGTGTATGCCAGCAAAACGTGTTTGAGCATGCGTGTGTATGCATGCATGCGTGAGTGTGGAGCAGGAGGGAGGGAGGTGGCTGCTGGATGATGGTGGAGAGCAAGAGAGGCCGGGAAGGTGGTAAGTCGGCGCGTGTGGACGGCACAGAAAACGGATGCGGATGCTGGCCACAGCGAGAGAAAAACAGTGAGAGCAATATGAGGGACAGGAGGGTGGGAGGGAGAGGGGGGAGAGGGTCCCAGTGTCTATTTATAGAGCGAGATGCGCGACTACCGACAAGCAGTTACTCCAAGGAAAACTCCCCTGGCTGACTCACCACCGCAGCCGCGCTCTCCTGCCGCTGCTGTGTCTCCTGCACCGCTGCTGTGTCTCTCCTGCCTGCTGCCTCCTGCCCTGCTGCTGTGTCTCTCCTGCCCTGCTGCTGTGCCCCTCCATGCCCTGCGCTGTGTCTCTCTCCCTGCCTGCTGCTGTGTCTCTCCCTGCCGCCTTGTCTCTCCCCTGCCCTGCTGCTGTGCCTCCCCTGCCCTCTGTGTCTCTCTCCTGCCTGCTGCTGTCTCTCCCCTGCCCTGCTCTGTGTGTCTCTCCCCTGCTGCTGTGCCTCTGCCTGCTTGTGTGCTCTCCCTGCCCTGCTGCTGTGCCCTCCCACCCCTGCTGCTGTGCCCCCTCCCTGCCCTGCTGCTGCTCCTCCATGCCCTGCTTCTGTGTCTCTCCCTGCCCTGCTGCTGTGCCCCTCCTGCCCTGCTGCTGTGCCCCTCCCCTGCCTGCTGCTGTCTCTCTCCTGCCCTGCTGCTGTGCTTCCTCTCCTGCCCCTTGCTGTGTCTCTCCCTGCCCTGCTGCTGCGCCCCTCCCTGCCCTGGTTGCCTGCCCTCCCTGTCTCTGTTGCTGTGTCTCTCCCTGCCCTTCCTGCTGTGTCTCCTGTCTCTGCTGCTGTGTCCTCCCCTCCTGTCTCTGTTGCTGTGTCTTCCCCTGTCTCTGCTGTTGCTGTGTTCTCCTCCCTGCTCTGCTGCTGTGCTCCCTCCCTGCCCTGCTGCTGTCTCTCCCTGTCTCTGCTGTTGTGTCTCTCCCTGCCCTGCTGCTGTGCCCCTCCCCGTCTCTGTTGCCGGTTCTTCCCTGCTCTGTTGCTGTGTCTCTCCCTGCTCTGTTGTCAGGTTCTCCCTGTTCTGCTGCTGTGTTCTCCCTCCCCTGCTGTTGTGCCCCCTCCCTGTCTGTTGTTGTGTCTCTCCCTCGTCTTGTTGCTGTCTCTCCCTGTCCTGTTGCTGCCAGGTCTCTCCCTGTCTCCTGGTGTCTCTCCCTCCCTCCCTGCCCTGTTGCTGTGTCTCTCCCTGTCTCTGCTGTTGTGTCTCTCCCTGTCTCTGCTGCTGTCTCTCTCCCTGCCCTGTTGCTGTGCTCTCCCTGTCTCTGCTGCTGTGTTCTCCTCCCCGTTCTGCTGCTGTGCCTCCCTCCCTGTCTCTGTTGCTGTGTCCCTCCCCGTCCTGTTGCTGTGTCTCTCCCTGCCCTGTTGCTGTGGTTCTCCCTGCCCTGTTGCTGTGTCCCTCCCTGCCCTGCTGCTGTCTCTCCTGCCCCTTCTGTTGTGGTTCTCTGTTCTGCTGCCAGTGTCTCTCCCTGGTCTCTGTTGCTGTGTTCTCCTGCCCTGGTTGCTGTCTCCCTGCCCCTTCTGCTTGTCTCTCCCTGCCCTGCTGCTGTGTCTCTCCCTGCCCTGGTTGCAGGTCTCTCCCTGCCCTGCTGCTGTGTCTCTCCTCGTCTCTGTTGCTGTGCTCCCCTCCCTGCCCTTCTGCTGTGTCTCTCTCCTCGTTCTGTTGCTGTGGTCTCTCCCTGTCTCTGTTGCTGTGTCTCTCCCTGTCTCCCTGTTGCTGTGCCCCTCCCTGCTCTGTTGCCAGGTCTCTCCCCTGTCTCTGTTGCTGTTCCTCCCTGTCTCTGTTGCTGGTTCTCCCCGTCTGTTGCTGTGTCTCCCGTCCCTGCTGCTGTGTCTCTCCCTGGTTCTGCTGTCGGTTCTCCTGCCCCTGTTTGCTGTCTCTCCCTGCCCTGTTGCTAGTCCCTGTCTCTGTTGCTGCCAGGTTCCTCCCCTGCCTTGCTGGTTGCCAGGTCTCCTCCCTGCCCTGCTGCTGTGTCTCTCCTGCCCTGCTGCTGTGTCTCTCCCCTGCCCCTGCTGCTGTGCCCTCCTGCCTGCTGCTGTGTCTCTCCTGCCTGCTGCTGTGTCTCTCCCTGCCCTGCTGCTGTGCCCTCCCTGCCCTGCTGCTGTGTCTCTCCCTGCCCCACTGCTGCTGTGCCTCCTGCCCTGCTGCTGTGCCTCCCCTGCCCACTGCTGCTGTGTCTCTCCTGCCCCTGCTGCTGTGTCTCTCCCTGCCGCACTGCTGCTGTGTCTCTCCTGCCTGCTGCTGTGTCTCTCCCCTGCCCTGCTGCTGTGCCCTCCTGCCCCACTGCTGCTGTGTCTCTCCCTGCCCTGCTGCTGTGCCCCTCCCTGCCCCTGCTGTGCCCTCCTGCCCTGCTGCTGTGTCTCTCCTGCCCTACTGCTGTGTCTCTCCCTGCCCTGCTGCTGTGTCTCTCCCTGCCCTGCTGCTGTGTCTCTCCTGCCCCACTGCTGCTGTGTCTCTCCCTGCCCTGCTGCTGTGTCTCTCCTGCCCCTGCTGCTGTGTCTCTCCCTGCCCTGCTGCTGTGCCCTCCCTGCCCTGCTGCTGTGCCCTCCTGCCCTGCTGCTGTGTCTCTCCCTGCCCTGCTGCTGTGTCTCTCTGCCCTGCTGCTGTGTCTCTCCCTGCCCTGCTGCTGTGCCCTCCCTGCCCCTGCTGTGTCTCTCCCTGCCCTGCTGCTGTGTCTCTCCCCGCCCTGCTGCTGCAATGTTCTCTCCTGCCCTTCTGCTGTGTCTCTCCCTGCCCTGCTGCTGTTTCTCCCTGCCCTGCTGCTGTGTCTCTCCCTGCCCTGCTGCTGTGCCCCTCCCTGCCCCTGCTGCTGTGCCCTCTCCCTGCCCCTGCTGCTGTGTCTCTCCCTGCCCTGCTGCTGTGTCTCTCCCTGCCCTGCTGCTGTGCCCTCCCTGCCCTGCTGCTGTGCCCCCGCCCTGCTGCTGTCTCTCTCCTGCCCCTGCTGCTGTCTCTCTCCCTGCCCTGCTGCTGTGCCCCCTCTGCCCTGCTGCTGTGCCCCTCCTGCCCTGCTGCTGCCCCTCCTGCCCCTGCTGCTGTGTCTCTCCCTGCCCCTGCTGCTGTGTGTCTCTCCCTGCCCTGCTGCTGTGCCCCTCCTGCCCTGCTGCTGTGCCCCTCCCTGCCCTGCTGCTGTCTCTCCTGCCCTTCTGTGTGTCTCTCCTGCCCTGCTGCTGTGTCTCTCCTGCCCTGCTGCTGTCTCTCCTGCCCTGCTGCTGTGTCTCTCCTGCCCTGCTGCTGTGTCTCTCCTGCCCTGCTGCTGTGTCTCTCCTGTGCCCTGCTGCTGTGTCTCTCCTGCCCTGCTGCTTGTGTCTCTCCTGTCCTGCTGCTGTGTCTCTCCTGCCCTGCTGCTGTGTCTCTCCCTGCCCTGCTGCTGTGTCTCTCCTGCCCTGCTGCATGTCTCTCCTGCCCTTCTGCTGTGTCCCTCCTGCCCTGCCTTGTGTCTCTCCCTGCCCTGCTGCTGTGTTTCTCCTGCCCTGCTGCTGTTTCTCCCTGCCCTGCTGCTGTGTCTCTCCTGCCCTGCTGCTGTGTCTCTCCCTGCCCTGCTGCTGTGTCTCCCTGCCCCACTGCTGCTGTGTCTCTCCTGCCCTGCTGCTGTGCCCTCCCCTGCCCTGCTGCTGTGTTTCTCCCCTGCCCTGCTGCTGTTTCCTGCCCTGCTGTGTCTCTCCCTGCCCTGCTGCTGTGCCCCTCCCTGCCCTGCTCTGTGCCCCCTCCCTGCTTGCACTGCTGTGTGTCTACCTGCCCACTGCTGCTGTGTCTCTCCTGCCCCTGCTGCTGTGCCCTCCCTGCCCTGCTGCTGTGCCCCTCCCTGCCCTGCTGCTGTGTCTCTCCCTGCCCTGCTGCTGTGTCTCTCCCTGCCCTGCTGCTGTGTCTCTCCCTGCCCAATGTGTGATAAATACTTCCTTCTTCATTTGGGTGGCCGAGATCTCCAGGTCACGTCCTTTATTAACGAGTAAATAATATCCTCCGTCTATAAATGTCTATCATGGTTAGTAAGTCTATCTATCAGTCTGGCTGCTTGTTTGATTTTATGTCTGTCTATCAGTTTGGTCGATTCAGTCCGTCCACTTCAAGTACAGGTACTGTGTATCTCCCAAACGGATCGTCTGTATTCTGCGATTTTTGCCACCCCACTTAGACGTTAGGTTAGATTAGGTTGCATTAGGTCAGGTTAGATTAGATTAGGTTAGGTCAGGTTAGGTTAAATCGTCAAACGCATATTTAGGAATGGCCTTAGGGGCACGTAATCCCTTGGGGTGGATGGGAACCAGAGTACAGGACGTGCATTAAAGGGGGAACAGGAATCCCAACAACAACCTGAGAATGATGTACTATTACTCCCCCTACACCTGCTATTTTAGTTTAAAGAGCTTAGTTCACTTTATTCTTTATTCGTCTCTCTCTCTCTCTCTCTCTCTCTCTCTCTCTCTCTCTCTCTCTCTCTCTCTCTCTCTCTCTCTCTCAGTTTATCGTTCGTTCCTTCTTTGCCACTCTCTCCTCTTCCTTTGTCGCGTTTCGCTAACTATTTTTCATTTGTGAATCACTTTTGGTCACTATATTATGTCCTAGGAAGAAAATTATAATATATAATTGCATGTGCTTTAATCCTTCTTCTTCTTCTTCCCCTCACCTGTTCATCTTCATGCCATTCATCTTTCTCAGGTTTACCTACCGTACATCACACATTCTTAAGAAAATAACACAATTCTTAAAATCACTGGTTCATTTACGTCAATGACCTCGTTATCTTTCAACACATGAGGGCAGCTGGACGAGATTATCTTAAATATAAGGTCAAAGGTCAAATGTTTGAGAAAAATTTGTCTTAACTTTTTAATGTCCCAAAACTACTACTAATAATAATCATAATAATAAATGCTATATTTCATATGGTGTGGAACATATTGTGAAACGGCCATAAGAGACTTAGTTTAGAACATCAGTTGCAGGTTAACTAACTGCGTGCCCAGGTAAGAGGCCCTCAACTAAACCGAGTCATTTAGGATTGGGGCCCACAACGACTGAGGTCAATAAGGATATATGACCCATCAGGATTGGGCCAAATTCTATGATTAAGTTAGGGTAAGGTAGGGTATATAAAAGACTGGGGTCATCTGACCAGCCGGTGACATCATCCAACAAAACAACACCCAGGTCGGTGATCACTGTGCGTCAATTTCGAACACAAGAGAGCAAAAGTCTTCACGTTTGGTGTTATAGTGTGCCAGGCAATCCTCTGACGGGTCTGATCGAGCTATGTAATCCTCCAGCAGGGTCAGAAGCGCCAGGTGCTCCTCCAGAATGGCCACAGAGTCCTGAAACAAGTCGCTATTCCAGGGCGGGGTAAGTAAGCCCCGCCTACAGGTGACGTCTCTAGGTGTGTAAAATTTACTGCCTGTGTGGAGTTGGGGAGAGGGTATTGAAGATGTAGCCGAGCGTGAAGCTGCCGCCTCTGTAACTGTCCCCCATGACCTGACCTGAACTCACCACCTGTGACTAATGTTACACACGCGCGCACACACACACGTGTCTTAGCACGAATTTACATTCTTACGTGTAAAATGCGCATAAAAGAAAGATGGCAAATTCCAACAAAAAGACATTTACAACTGGGTGCGTCCTTTGTGTTGTAATACAGTGTTTCCCTTACACAACACTCCCTAGTAATCTGATATAGGATACGGTGCGTCACCATCATTACCAACATGCTCTCCTTTGTAGTATTAAAGTGTAGCTATGTGTTTGCCCTTATGAATTCACCTTTTTTTAAATCGCATATTATTAATAAGAGTGTCAGTACTTTCTACATGTTATGCTGTAATACATTAAGAAAACAGGCCAGGGTACAACACAATAACAATCATTCACTCATTTACTTCCGATAATTTATACAAAAAAACAATAAAACCATAAAATAAAGGTACCAATACATCATAATTACCTTAACAAATACCTGCACTGTGTTACTGATAAAGATTAATGTGACTCAGGATATTTACTACGGGGTGAGACCATAGCGCCCCAACCTACTACATATCAAAGACCTTAAGCTACCATGAGCAATCACCAGCGCCTGGTGTTTCACTCTACCTTTGGTTAGAGAACTACACATCAGTAATGAGTTCGCCAGCCATCTCCCTGCAGTAGCGGTGTACGCATAAGCAACAAGCGCCTGAGTAAACCCGCGCGCAACACATGATAAGCAAGTTAGTTGTTGCTTCCGCTCCAGGGGACCCTGTTGGGGCGATCCTGGCCGTGCTCTCACTCCTGACGTGACTGTTGTGACAATGTACAGTATAGCCAGTTTATAATTATGTGCATTAAAACCGTTTAAGCATCCTATACATCTGTATATTTTATCATATGGAAAATACTTTTCATTCACCCTAATAATTTTGTTTTTTGATCCTATAAAATAATTTAAGTGTTGTGGTGTGTGGATCAATGGGCACCAGTCGCCCATCACAGCTGAGCACAAACCAAATATAATCTCTTCCATCCTATTTCTTAACACCAGCATTCTGACGGTACACTCTTGTCAACCAACATTACAATCACAATTATCCACTCTCCAAGTATATATTCCTCTGACTAATAACTATGATAAATATAGCCCTAACACCGTCACTTAATCCTGTTCTGCCCAACGTTCCAAAAATATAAACAAACAACCGACTCAGCACTGTAGACTTGCTGCCTCACGTGGTGGAATCATGTGGTCGTGCCGCCACTCAAGGCGGGCTACATCGCTGTCTTGTATAATATGTAGCGACTTCACCTCAGGATCAAGGTTCGTTCCCAATATTAATAAGACCATTACCGTGAACCAACTCATGACAGCTCCACCATGAATGGAATACCGACGATTTAATGGAATTTTTCATGGATGTGATTTCAAATTTAATTTGCTTTTTTTTTTTTATAAAGTATTGGGAAATTCTGTGGCTTTCACGGTAAGCTGAGGAGGAGTTCGTGTCATATTACTAGTGAGTGAGCAAGACACCTTCCCATGTCCTCGAGTCTTGCTTTACTGGTTACTTAAGAGGACATTTCACCAGCGTCAGTCACGTGTGCTCCAAGTCACGTAACACTAGGTGCACCTCCTGTGCTGTACTTTGGATATGTATGATCCATGATAATGTTTTACACCATGAAGACCATGAATCTGCTTTTTTCAACATGGAAGTTACAGAGACAAACGTCGTAACGTGACAACCTGTAATATCAGTGTAATGGTGGCAATATCTGGGAAAAACTTTATACAGTACTGCACTCGTTGATAAATGAGCTTGTGTTGGTCTCCACATGTCGACTAATTAAACTATTTCCCTCACTGTCCCTGACTCTCATCCATGTAATTCAATTTTTAACTCTAGCCATCTTTTTGTGTGAACAATATAACTGTGTGCTGACATCTTCGTCCCCCAAAGTCTCCTTCACGTGTAAACTGTGTTTGTCCGTCTCACAAAACTGGTCAATGAGGCCTTATTTATCCTTGACTGTCAACAATGCAACTGTAACTTAATTTATGTCGCTTGGTTATCATTTTAGTAACTGAAGTCGAAATTATACTGTTGACTGTCGTCTTGTGTTCGCTGAGTAACTGATGGTTCTCTTGGTGTTGTGAACGTGCCCCGTCCACCAGTGACTGTCCATCACCTCCCTGCCACCGTCGGGGCTCTGACAGTTTAGCCCACAGTGGAAACGTCAGCTTTAGCTGCAATATGCATGTTGTGGCTGGTCAATAATTCCCTTGACAAGTCACCCTGTCGGGGGCTACAACGCGACTCCTCTGACCAATCAGTCCTGGTACCCAGACGACCCCAAACACACACAGAAACACACTTTAAACTCACTCATGGGTGCTTATGCTATAATATATACACACACACACACAGTGACCTATTCCGTCGCAGCTAAGAGTGACACCCACGCGTCACTGGTTGGGTGCAGTTTCAGACACGCGATTGTGACAAGAGTGGCAGACAGACGTTTGTAATAAAAGTGTGAAGACAACTACAGTGAGTATAAAGAAGTCATTCAGAGGTGAGTGGCAGTGAATATAGAGCGTCATTAAGAGGTGAGTGGCAGTGAATATAGAGAATTATGAAGAGGTAAATGGCAGACGGCGGAGTGGAAGTGTAGTGGACTGGCAGGTAAGTGTCAATGGATGGCATGAGTGGAGGAAGGAGGGTGAGTGGAGCCATGGACACTCACACTACAACAACGCAAGGTTAAACTCAACTAATCACCAACCCAACCTGACGAAATCATAAAAAATGTACCTTAACCTAACTAATCAAATACTGTATGTCCACCAGCTAACCGAAATTATCCAACTCCTTCACATTGATGTAACAAACTATAAAAAGGCTAACTTAACCCACCAAACCTAAACTAACCACACCAAAGCTTACAGACGAGGACCGGAGTAATTAAAAGACACAAATTATGGTGCTCTTCAATCCTAACAGACCCAAACCTACATTAACCTAGACCTGAAAGTTATAGCTCCAATGGCTAGGTTAGGTCCGGAACAATTAGGACTGGGCCAAACCACCTAATCCATCTTTAGTCAGTCCGTCGATCACATCAGCATGTCTTCACGGAGATTCAAGAATGAAACACTCTGAAGCATTCAACGTGTGAGTTTATACAAGATGAATTATTCGCGACAATAACAAAGGGAAGCAACGCCTCTGGTAAACACTGCAACACGATCACTCAAGATGTTGTAGCCAGCCACCAAAACCTCCCAATTTTACCGAGACCATAATTCTTGGTTAGCGTAATTTAAAAAACCAAATACATATTTTGGAACTCGAGGCCACACAAGTCTTGATACAGAGTGGCACACTACACATCCTTATAATCCGCCAAGCCGTTCGCAAATTGCTGAAAGGAAATAAATTCCTTTAGGGCAATACGTA
>NW_024736562.1:0-20433 GCF_018991925.1 Homarus americanus
ATGCTCAGATTTATATAATAAATGCAAATAACTAATGTGGGAAAAGAGAGGAATATTTGAGAAGAGAAATAGTTGTTTTGTGTACTATATTGTTGTCGACATTTGGCTTCTCGGCCCCACCATCATCCCTGTTTCTGGTTGTTATCAACACTCGCATCTTTTGGATAAGTTGACCAATGGAGTGAAAGGAAGATAATTTTGTTCTTGTTTTTATCTCCTCAGAAACTGTGTGTGGGTGGTGTGTGTGTGTGTGTGTGTGTGTGTGTGTGTAACAGCACCTTTGATTTATACAAATATTCATCCAAATGAATAACACCAAGTGATTCACCATGTTATTCACGACTCTTAGATCACTTGGCTTGCGTCTCTCAACAGGTGGAGCCAGGGTCAGCTGATTCAGTAAACACCGCTCACATTATTAGGGACCTGCCACACTTTGCCATAAACAGATAAATTGTACCGGGAATTTTCCCCCCACACACTCGTCATTCTCTCAATTTATGTAACTTGCTGACAAAACCCATGACCCTTCAGGCCTTTTACGCCCTTAATACATGAGTCATAAAGGCAAGCATGAACTCCCCATGCTTCCCAGTTGGGCACTGTAAATGCTTCTGCGCTTCACCTTGCACAGGATGTAAGGGGGTGCCCAATAAACTAGCCCCCTCGTGGGCAATCTGTAATCACTACCACTGTCTCGCGGCCCAGAGTAGTAGTTGGACATATCACTAGACAGGGAAGTTCACACTTAACACATGTGTTATCTCAAGGGATATTCACAACACTTCCCTGGACAGAATTCATAATTTATTTTCTCATATTATATCTGTGTGTATACCTGCTACTAGATAAACAGAAAATGCCAAGAAGTGTTTACATCAAGCACTGCCACTTAAGAGTTCCAAGAACTAAATTAAAACAATTAGTGTGTGTGTGTGTGTGTGTGCATGGTGTGTGTGTGTGTGTGTATATGGTGTGTTTGTTTGTTTGTATGGTGTGTGCATGGTGTGTGTGTGTGTGTGTGTATGTGTGTATGGTGTGTGTATGTGTATGGTGTGTGTATGTATGGTGTGTGTTTGTGTGTATGGTGTGTGCATGTATGGTGTGTGTATGGGTGTGTGTATGGTGAGTGTATGTATGGTGTGTGTGATTGTGCATGGTGAGTGTGTGACTGTGTATGGGGTGTGTGTGTGTGTGTGTGTGTGTGTGTTTCCAATGCCATGAGGATAACATACAATTCTTAAAGCAGTGGTCACATGGGCACATTTTTTTTTAGCAATTTCTTGCCGGAAAGTTATTTCGAGCAATTTTCGAGAAATTCGAGCAAGTTTTTGAAGCATTTTTATTGACAATCGTGATAGTCAATTTCTTGACTATTTCGAGCAAGATTATTGGGTCAAAACCCGGTTAATACTATATTTAATGACACGAAGCTTATTTATCGAGTATTTACCTTGGCTATATATAACATAGATCAATAACATTATGTATAAAATGCACAAACAGTTTTTTACGACACATTGAGTTTATTATTTGGGTGGTGTTTTGGCGTGTTTGTTTACAAAACACAAGCCCATACAGCCGGTCATTCTCCACACACTAACAACCCTCCCTACTGTAACTACGATAGTTGAACCCGTCTATATTAAACACTCGTTCCTCCTCCTCGCCAGCCACTTACGAGTCCCCAATAGTTTTTCTTCGCTTTCTCTCATTTCTTTTGAATAATAACAATAATACCAAGGATAGCTGCTGCGTCGTCTGCATTGTTGTTGTGATGTTCCGTCTCCCTTCTACTCGCACAGCGCCGTTAACTTTTTTTCTTGCTGTAGTAACTGAACCAAGAACCACTCGTGTGACCACATTTGGAAGAAATTACTCGTAATTTCTTGCTCCAAATTAATTGCTCATCAAAGAGATCGTGTGACCGCAACTTAAGTCACCCATTAAGAAAAACTGTAAATACTGATTCACAAAACTTAAGGATAATTTCTGACTTGGAACCATCGGTGTAATGCAGAAAACAGTTATTGTATTCTAAAACCTACCCAAGAAATCTTTTACCCACTTACGATATAATTCTTTTCTATTCCATCAATAGATGTTATTTTACTTTTTTATACGTATTTTTATTTAGTAATTTATAAACTATTTTCTTTATATACTTCATTACCTTTTAGTGTAATGAAGAGAATGAATTACAGAAGGTTTTTATAATTATATTGCAAACAATATTTTTCCTCGCAATAAATAAACAATGACGATGATCTTGTTTACAATATGGAGCTTGATGTCTTACTCCATGTTCGTTTATTACATTTTCTGCCATACCCGACTGTCCTTTTCTTTCTTGTGGTGAAGGTTTTTGAGAATTGATATATATATAAAGTTGAGTTAAGAATAATGACTCTGATATTATAGCCATTAGGTCCTGAATAATAAGTGGTGTCTAAGTGAACAGATGTATGATGTCTTCAATTACCAGTGTAGTGTGGGGTAACAGTGGGGGTAGAAGCGAAGGGTAGGAGTGAAGGGTGGGAGTAAGGCGTGGGAGTAAGGGTGGGAGTAAGGGGTGGGAATAAGGGGTGGGAGTAAGGGGTAGGAGTAAGGGGTAGGAGTGACGAGTAAGAATGTGGGACAAGAGGGAGGGGTAGCAGTGGGGGGTAGGGTTAGGTTAGAAACTTCTATTTACTTCAACATCTGTATCCTGCTGGTGATGTTCTCTCTTTAAACAATTTATAAAATAAATAAATATATGGTCAGGTGTAAAAGGTAAGAGTATTTAACAGAGTAATACTGAGGTAATACAAGAAAGAACTAAAAACTGTCCACTGTGTGTATCAACATTTTATAAAAGTATTTGTGAAGCTGTAAAATACTTAGATATAAACTTTTAATTCAACTCTGTAATAAAAATAATTGCAATAATGAATCTAAACAAGAAATGAACTGGGTGAAAAAAAATCTACAAAGTACTAAAAATATAAAAAAAGAAGAATTACAGTAAAACCTGAATCATTGTAATAAACATTATTAAACTTTTCGTTGTTATGACCTAAAACAAACAAGGAAGACTCGTCTAGATTTTCGCTCTGTGAATTAACTCCTTGGATCGCTTTTGGGCAAGATGGGAGTTACTCCGACTTATTCCGTGAAAATATTCCCAACTGTCCATAGAATCCGTTACAGTTTCCTTTATAGTAAGTGACTCACAAATGATTAATATTCCCATTCACCAATACTTTATTATATCAGAGAACAGTGCAGAGATAAGCTGGCCAATGAGCGATGGTCAAAGATAATACAGATTTAATACTGGATTGATAAGTACAGCTATAGTGATTTGTTTCATGTTACAGTAATAATAAACTTTATCAAATGTTATAACTACCAAAGTGTTATTTTCGTGATCGATACCCGGCTGCCAGGATTATAACATCGTTTAAAAGTTCAGTAAATATATCATGCAGATTAAAACCTAACCTAGTCAATCGTAACCTAACTTAGCCTATCGTAACCTAACTTAGCCTTTCCTAAGCTAACTTAGACTATCCTAAACTAGCCTAACCTATCCTAATCACACCAAACCTAACCTATCCTAAATTTATATATCATCAACAGATTTATAGATATGTTGGAGAAATAATTATCAAAAGTTTGTTGTCTCTGCAAATGTATTTTTAAAAAAAGAAAATGAAATGAAAATTTTCTAGAGAACTCAATTGTGTCATGAGCGTTGCGGCTTGGTTAGGTTAGGTAACATTAGGTTAGGTAACATTAGGTTAGGTTAGATAAGGTAAGGTAAGATTAGGTAAGGTGAGGTAGTGTTAGGGTTAAATACATTTTACTAATTTTGCATCAAAAAAATCACGACTGAATGTATCGGATAAAAAACCTCTGAATATATTTCTTTTTCTGAGAAAAAAAATGCTTTATCACTTTTTTTTGCCCCCCTTGTTTTTATTAGGTTTAATGAACTTAGATTAGGTTAGGTATTATTTAACTCTGAGTCATGGGTACTTATTGGATACTTGGCAGAATAACTTGTTATAACTTGGTCCTAACAAAGGCGGAGTCTAGGCAAAAATGTTCACTTGACCTCATATTTGGATTTCATTACTGAAGGATACTTACATGATGAGGGGGCTTTGTTATACTCGACCAGGGGCCTTTGTTATGCTCGATTAGGGGACTTTGTTATGCTCGATCAGGGGCCTTTGTTATACTATATCAGGGGCTTTATTATACTCGACCAGGGGGGTTTCATATACTCGATCAGGTTACTTTGTTATACTCGGTAAGGGGGCTTTATTATACTCGATCAGGGGACTTTGTTATACTCGATCAGGGGACTTTGTTATACTCGATCAGGGGGCTTTGTTATACTCGACCAGGGTGCTTTGTTATACTCGATCAAGGGACTTTGTTATACTCGATCAGGGGGCTTTGTGTTCCTCGATCAGGGGACCTTGTTATACTCCATCATGGTCTTTG
The DNA here is from genome assembly GCF_018991925.1 of Homarus americanus. Taxonomy (NCBI): domain Eukaryota; kingdom Metazoa; phylum Arthropoda; class Malacostraca; order Decapoda; family Nephropidae; genus Homarus; species Homarus americanus. Next base: position 4,495 of record NW_024736562.1, read on the forward strand.
TTATACTCCATCAGGGGCCTTTGTTATACTCGACAAGGGGACTTTGTTATACTTGATCAGGGGACTTTGTAATATTCGATCAGGGGGGCTTTGTTATACTTGACCAGGGGCCTTTGTTATACTCGATAAGGGGACTTTGTTATACTCGATCAGGGGCCTTTGTTATAATCGATTAGGGGACATTACTATACACGACCAGGGAACTTTGTTATACACGATCAGGGGATATGTTATACTCGATCATGATATGTGTTATACTCGATGAGGGGTCTTTGTTATACTCGATCAGGGGGCTTTGTTATACTCGATCAGGGGGCTTTGTTTTCCTCGATCAGGTGATTTTGTTATACTCCATCAGGCGTCTTTGTTATTCTCCATTAGGGGCCTTTGTTATACTCCATCAGGGTCTTTGTTATACTCCATTAGAGGCCTTTGTTATACTCAAACAGGGGACTGTTTTACTCGATCAGGGGACTTTGTTATACTTGATTAGGGGACTTTCTATCATTCGATCACGGGGGGCTTTGTTATGCTCGCCCAGGGGCCTTTGTTATGATCGATAAGGGGACTTTGTTATACTCGATGAGGAGGCTTTGTTATACTCAACCGGGGGCCTTTGTTATACTCGATGAGGGGCCTTGGTTATACTCGACCAGGGGACTTTGTTATACTCGATCAAGGGAATTTGTTATACTCGACCAGGGGACTTTGTTATACTCGATAAGGGAATTTGTTATACTCGATCAGGGGACTTTGTTATACTCGATTAAGGGCCTTTGTTATACTCGATCAAGGGCCTTTGTCATACTCGAACAGAGGACTTTGTTAGACTCGATGAGGGGTCTTTGTTATAGTCGATGAGGGGCCTTTTTTATACTCAATCATGGGCCTTTGTTATACTTAACCAGGGGACTTTGTTATACTCGATCAGGGGAATTTGTTATACTCGACCAGGGGATTTTGCTATACTCGATCAGGGGAATTTGTTATACTCGACCAGGAGACTTTGTTATACGCAATCAGGGGACTTTGTTATACTCGACCAGGGGACTTTGATTTACTCGATGAGGGGACTTTTTTATATTCGATCAGGGGACTTTGTTATACTCGATCAGGTGCCTTTATTATACTTGATCAGGGGACTTTGTTATACTCGATGAGGGGTCTTTGTTATACTCGATCAGGGGACATTACTATACTAGACCAGGGAACTTTGTTATACACGATCAGGTGATATGTTATACTCGATCAGGGGATGTGTTATACTCGATCAGGGGACTTTGTTATACTCGATCAAGAGGCTTTGTAATACTCAACCAGGGTACTTTGTTATACTCGATCAGGGGAATTTGTTATACTCGAACAGGGGATTTTGCTATACTCGATCAGGGGAATTTGTTATACTCGACCATGGGACTTTGTTATACTAGGGACTTTTTTATACTCGATGAGAGGGCTTTGTTATACTCGATCAGGGGACTTTGTTATACTCGACCAGGGTCCTTTGTTATGCTCGACCTGTGGCCTTTGTTATAATCGATCAGGGGGCTTTGTTATATTCGATTAGGGGACTTTATTATAATCGAGCAGGGGACTTTGTTATACTCGATTAGGCGACTTTGTTATACTCGATGAGGGGCATTTGTTAATCTCGATCAAGGGCCTTTGCTATACTCGATCAGGGGATATTGATATACTAGATGAGGGGACTTTGTTATACTCGATTAGGGGGCTTTGTTATACTCGACCAGGGTCCTTTGTTATGCTCGATCAGAGGACTTTGTTATACTACATCAGGGGACTTTGTTATACTCGATGAGGGGCCTTTATTATAATCGAGCAGGGGACTTTGTTATACTCGATTAGGCGACTTTGTTATACTCGATGAGGGGACTTTGTTATACTCGATCAGGGGGCTTTGTTTTCCTCGATCAGGGGACTTTGTTTTACTCCATCATGGTCTTTGTTATACTCGATCAGGGGACATTACTATACTCGACCAGGGAACTTTGTTATACACAATCAGGGGATATGTTATACTCGATCAGGGGATGTGTTATACTCGATCAAGGGTCTTTATTATACTCAATCAAGGGCCTTTGTTATACTCGATCAGGGGACTTTGTTATACTCGAGTAGGGGACTTTGTTATACTCGTACATGGGACTTTGTTATACCCGATCAGGGGACCTTGTTATACTCGAATAAGGGTCTTTATTATACTCAATCAAGGGCCTTTGTTATACTCGATCAGGGGCCTTTGTTATACTCGGTCAGGTGACTTTGTTATACTCGACCATGGGACTTTGTTATACTCGAGCAGGAGACTTTGTTATACTCGATAAGGGGCCTTTATTATACTCAATCAAGGGCCTTTGTTATATTCGATCAGGGGACTTTGTTATACTAGACCAGGGGACTTTGTTATACTCGACCAGGGGACTTTGTTATACTCGATCTGAGGACTTTGTTATACTCGATCAGGGTACTTTGTTATACTCGACCAGGGGACTTTGTTATACTCGATCAGAGGACTTTGTTATACTCGACCAAGGGGCTTTGTTATACTCGACCAGGGGTCTTTGTTATACTCATTGAGGGGGCTTTGTTATACTCGATCAGGGGCCTTTATTATACTCAATCAAGGGCCTTTGTTATACTCGATCAGGGGACTTTGTTATACTCGACCAGGGGACTTTGTTATACTCGACCAGGGGACTTTGTTATACTCGATCTGAGGACTTTGTTATACTCGATCAGGGGACTTTGTTATACTCGACCAGGGGACTTTGTTATACTCGATCAGGGGACTTTGTTATACTCGACCAGGGGGTTTGTTATACTCGATCTGAGGATTTTGTTATACCTCGACCAGGGGACTTTGTTATACTCGATCTGAGGACTTTGTTATACTCGATCAGGGGACTTTGTTATACTCGACCAGGGAACTTTGTTATACACGATCAGGGGAAATGTTATACTCGATCAGGGGGATGTGTTATACACGATCAGGGGACTTTGTTATACACGATCAAGGGACTTTGTTATACTCGATCAGGGGACTTTGTTATACTCGTTGAAGGGGCTTTGTTTTCCGCGATCAAGTGACTTTGTAATACTCAATCAGGGTCTTTCTTATACTCCATCAGGGGCCTTTGTTATACTCGACCAGGGGGCTTTGTTATACTCGACCAGGGGCCTTTGTTATGCTCGATAAGGGGACTTTGTTATACTCGATCAGGGGCCTTTGTTATACTCAACCACGGGACTTTGTTATACTCAATCAGGGGACTTTGTTATACTTGATCAGGGGACTTTGTAACATTCGATGAGGGGGGCTTTGTTATACTCGACCAGGGGCCTTTGTTATGCTCGATAAGGGGACTTTGTTATACTCGATCAGGGGACTTTGTTATACTCGACCAGGGGACTTTGTTATACTCGATGAGGGGACTTTGTTATACTCGACGAGGGGCCTTTGTTATACTCGAACAGGGGACTTTGTTATACTCGATCAGGGGACTTTGTTATACTCTATGAGGGGGCTTTGATATACTCGATCAGGGGACTTTGTTATACTCGTTCAAGGGACTTTGTTAAACTCGATGATTGGGCTTTGTTATACTCGATCAGGGGACTTTGTTATGCTCGACATGGGTCCTTTGTTATGCTTGACCAGTGGCCTTTGTTATACTCGATTATAGGGCTTAGTTATACACGATTAGGGGACTTTGTTTTACTCGATCAGGGGACTTTTTTATATTCGATCAGAGGACTTTGTTATACTCGATGAGGAGCCTTTATTATACTCGATCAGGGACTTTGTTATACTCGATCAGGAGACATTACTATACTCAACCAGGGAACTTTGTTATACACGATCAGGGGATATGTTATACTCGATCAGGGGATGTGTTATACTCGATCAGGGGACTTTGTTATACTCGATAAGGTGACTTTGTTATACTCGACCATGGGACTTTGTTATACTCGCAGAGGGGCCTTTGTTATACGCGATCAGGGGACTTTGTTATACTCGATCAGAGGACTTTGTTATACTCGATCAGGGGACTTTGTTATACTCGACCAGGGTACTTTGTTATACTCGATCAGGGGGGTTGTTATGCTCGATCAGGGACATTACTATACTTGACCAGGGAACTTTGTTATACACGATCAGGGGATGTGTTTTACTCGATCAGGGGATGTGTTATACTCGATCAAGGGACTTTGTTATACTCGATCAGGGGCCTTTATTATACTTAATCAAGGGCCTTTCTTATACTCGATCAAGGGACTTTGTTATACTCGAGCAAGGGACTTTGTTATACTCGATAAGGGGCCTTTATTATACTCAATCAAGGGCCTTTGTTATACTCGACCAGGGGACTTTGTTATACTCGACCAGGGGACTTTGTTATACTCGATCTGAGGACTTTGTTATACTCGATCAGGGGACTTTGTTATACTCGACCAGGGGACTTTGTTATACGCGATCAGGGGACTTTATTATACTCGACCAGGGGGCTTTGTTATACTCGATCTGAGGGCTTTGTTATTCTCGACCAGGGGACTTTGTTATACTCGATCTGAGGACTTTGTTATACTCGATCAGGGGACTTTGTTTTACTCGACCAGGGAACTTTGTTATACACGATCAGGGGATATGTTATACTCGATCAGGGGGATGTGTTATACACGATTAGGGGACTTTTTTATACACGATCACGATGCTTTGTTATTCTCAACCGGGGGCCTTTGTTATATTCGATCAGGGGCCTTTGTTATACTCGATCAAGGGACTTTGTTATACTCGATCAGGGGACTTTGTTATACTCGTTGAGGGGGCTTTGTTTTCCTCGATCAAGGGACTTTGTAATACTCCATCAGGGTCTTTCTTATACTCCATGAGGGGCCTTTGTTATACTCGATCAGGGGACTTTGTTATACTTGATTAGGGGACTTTGTAATATTCGATGAGGGGGGCTTTGTTATACTCGATCAGGGGACTTTGTTATACTTGATTAGGGGACTTTGTAATATTCGATGAGGGGGCTTTGTTATACTCGACCAGGGCCTTTGTTATACTCGATCAGGGGCCTTTGTTATACTCGATCAGGGGCCTTTGTTATACTCGATCAGGGGACTTTGTTATACTCGTTGAAAGGGCTTTGTTTTCCGCGATCAAGGGACTTTGTAATACTCCATCAGGGTCTTTCTTATACTCCATGAGGGGCCTTTGTTGTACTCGATCAGGGGACTTTGTTATACTTGATTAGGGGACTTTGTAATATTCGATGAGGGGGGCTTTGTTATACTCGATCAGGGGACTTTGTTATACTTGATTAGGGGACTTTGTAATATTCGATGAGGGGGGCTTTGTTATACTCGACCAGGGGCCTTTGTTATACTCGATCAGGGGCCTATGTTATACTCGATCAGGGGCCTTTGTTATACTCGATCAGGGAACTTTGTTATACTCGACCAGGGGACTTTCTTATACTCGATCAGGGGACCTTGTTATACTTGATCAAGGGACTTTGTAATATTCGATGAGGGGGGCTTTGTTATACTCGACCAGGGCCTTTGTTATGCTCGATAAGTACTTTGTTATACTCGATCAGGGGCCTTTGTTATACTCGATCAGGGCCTTTGTTATACTCAATCAAGGGATTTTGTTATACTCGACCAGGGACTTTCTTATCCTCGATCAGGGCTTTGTTATATTCGATTAGGGGACTTTGTAATATTCGATGAGGGGGCTTTGTTATTCGACCAGGGGACTTTGTTATACTCGATCAGGGCCTTTGTTATACTTGATCAGGGGACTTTGTTATACTCGACCAGGGGACTTTGTTATACTCGATGAGGGGCTTTGTTATACTCGATCAGGGGCCTTTGTTATATTCGAACAAGGGACTTTGCTATACTCGATCAGGGGACTTTGTTATACTCGATCAAGGGACTTTGTTATACTCGATCATTGGGCTTTGTTATACTCGATCAGGGGACTTTGTTATGCTCGACATGGGTCCTTTGTTATGCTTGACCACTGGCCTTTGTTATACTCGATTATAGGACTTTATTATACACGATCAGGGAACTTCGTTTTACTCGATCAGGGGACTTTTTTATATTCGATCAGAGGACTTTGATATACTCGATGAGGGGCCTTTATTATACTCGATCAGGGGCTTTCTTATACTCGATCAGGAGACATTACTGTACTCGACCAGGGAACTTTGTTATACACGATCAGGGGATATGTTATACTCGATCAGGGGATGTGTTATACTCGATCAGTGGACTTTGTTATACTCGATCAGGAAGCTTTGTTATACTCGATAAGGTGACTTTGTTATACTCGACCATGGGACTTTGTTATACTCGACGAGGGGCCTTTGTTATACTCGATGAGGGGACTTTGTTATACTCGATCAGGGGCCTTTGTTATACTCGATGAGGGGGCTTTGATATACTCGCTCAGGGGACTTTGTTATACTCGATCAAGGGACTTTGTTATACTCGATGATTGGGCTTTGTTATACTCCATCAGGGACTTTGTTATGCTCGACATGGGTCCTTTGTTATGCTTGACCAGTGGCCTTTTTGTTATACTCGATTATAGGACTTTGTTATACACGATCAGGGAACTTTGTTTACTCGATGAGGGGACTTTTTTATATTCGATCAGAGGACTTTGTTATACTCGATGAGGGGCCTTTATTATACTCGATTAGGGCTTTGTTATACTCGATCAGGAGACATTACTATACTCAACCAGGGAACTTTGTTATACACGATCAGGGGACATCAGGGATATACTCGATCAGGTGACTTTGTTATACTCGACCATGGGACTTTGTTATACTCGATCAGGGGACTTTGTTATACTCGATCAAGGGTCTTTATTATACTCAATCAAGGGCCTTTGTTATACTCGATCAGGGGACTTTGTTATACTCGAGCAGGGGACTTTGTTATACTCGATCAGGGGCCTTTATTATACTCAATCAAGGGCCTTTGTTATACTCGATCAGGGGACTTTGTTATACTCGACCAGGGACTTTGTTATACTCGACCAGGGGACTTTGTTATACTCGATCTGAGGACTTTGTTATACTCGATCAGGGGACTTTGTTATACTCGACCAGGGGACTTTGTTATACTCGATCAGGGGACTTTGTTATACTCGACCAGGGGGCTTTGTTATACTCGATCTGAGGACTTTGTTATTCTCGACCAGGGGACTTTGTTATACTCGATCTGAGGACTTTGTTCTACTCGATCAGGGGACTTTGTTATACTCGACCAGGGAACTTTGTTATACACGATCAGGGGATATGTTATACTCGATCAGGGGGATGTGTTATACACGATCAGGGGACTTTTTTATACACGATCACGATGCTTTGTTATTCTCAACCGGGGGCCTTTGTTATATTCGATCAGGGGCCTTTGTTATACTTGATCAAGGGACTTTGTTATACTCGATCAGGGGACTTTGTTATACTCGTTGAGGGGGCTTTGTTTTCCTCGATCAACGGACTTTGTAATACTCCAGCAGGGTCTTTCTTATACTCCATGAGGGGCCTTTGTTATACTCGACCAGGGGACTTTGTTATACTCGATCATGGGACTTTGTTTTACTTGATCAGGGGACTTTGTAATATTCGATCAGGGGGGCTTAGTTATACTCGACCAGGGGCCTTTGTTATGCGATAAGGGGACTTTGTTATACTCGACCAGGGGCCTTTGTTATACTCGATCAGGGGACTTTGTTATACTCGACCAGGGGACTTTCTTATACTCGACCAGGGGACTTTGTTATACTTGATCAGGGGACTTTGTAATATTCGATGAGGGGGCTTTGTTATACTCGACCAGGGGCCTTTGTTATGCTCGATAAGGGGACTTTGTTATACTCGATCAGGGGGCCTTTGTTATACTCGTTCAGGGACTTTGTTATACTCGACCAGGGGACTTTGTTATACTCGATCTTTGGACTTTGTTATACGTCAGGGGACTTTGTTATACTCGATTAGGACTTTGTTATACCGACAAGTTTGTTATACTCGATCAGGGGACTTTGTTATACTTGATTAGGGGACTTTGTAATATTCGATGAGGTGGGCTTTGTTATATACTCGACCAGGGGCCTTTGTTATACTCGATCAGGGCCTTTGTTATACTCATCCAGGGCCTTTGTTATACTCGATTAGGGACTTTGTTATACTCGACCAGGGCTTTCTTATACTCGATCAGGGGACCTTGTTATACTTGATCAAGGGACTTTGTAATATTCGATGAGGGGGGCTTTGTTATACTCGACCAGTGGCCTTTGTTATGCTCGATAAGTGGACTTTGTTATACTCGATCAGGGGCCTTTGTTATACTCGATCAGGGGCCTTTGTTATACTCAATCAAGGGATTTTGTTATACTCGACCAGGGGACTTTCTTATCCTCGATCAGGGGGCTTTGTTATATTCGATTAGGGGACTTTGTAATATTCGATGAGGGGGGCTTTGTTATACTCGACCAGGGGCCTTTGTTATGCTCGATATGGGGACTTTGTTATACTCGATCAGGGGCCTTTGTTATACTCGATCAGGGGACTTTGTTATACTCGACCAGGGGACTTTGTTATACTCGATGAGGGGACTTTGTTATACTCGATCAGGGGCCTTTGTTATATTCGAACAAGGGACTTTGCTATACTCGATGAGGGGACTTTGTTATACTCGATCAAGGGACTTTGTTATACTCGATGATTGGGCTTTGTTATACTCGATCAGGGGACTTTGTTATGCTCGACATGGGTCCTTTGTTATGCTTGACCACTGGCCTTTGTTATACTCGATTATAGGACTTTGTTATACACGATCAGGGAACTTCGTTTTACTCGATCAGGGGACTTTTTTATATTCGATCAGAGGACTTTGATATACTCGATGAGGGGCCTTTATTATACTCGATCAGGGGCTTTCTTATACTCGATCAGGAGACATTACTGTACTCGACCAGGGAACTTTGTTATACACGATCAGGGGATATGTTATACTCGATCAGGGGATGTGTTATACTCGATCAGTGGACTTTGTTATACTCGATCAGGAAGCTTTGTTATACTCGATAAGGTGACTTTGTTATACTCGACCATGGGACTTTGTTATACTCGACGAGGGGCCTTTGTTATACTCGAGGGGCCTTTGTTATACTCGAGGGGCCTTTGTTATACTCGATGAGGGGGCTTTGATATACTCGCTCAGGGGACTTTGTTATACTCGATCAAGGGACTTTGTTATACTCGATGATTGGGCTTTGTTATACTCCATCAGGGGACTTTGTTATGCTCGACATGGGTCCTTTGTTATGCTTGACCAGTGGCCTTTGTTATACTCGATTATAGGACTTTGTTATACACGATCAGGGAACTTTGTTTTACTCGATGAGGGGACTTTTTTATATTCGATCAGAGGACTTTGTTATACTCGATGAGGGGCCTTTATTATACTCGATTAGGGGCTTTGTTATACTCGATCAGGAGACATTACTATACTCAACCAGGGAACTTTGTTATACACGATCAGGGGATATGTTATACTCGATCAGGGGATGTGTTATACTCGATCAGGTGACTTTGTTATACTCGACCATGGGACTTTGTTATACTCGATCAGGGGACTTTGTTATACTCGATCAAGGGTCTTTATTATACTCAATCAAGGGCCTTTGTTATACTCGATCAGGAGACTTTGTTATACTCGAGCAGGGGACTTTGTTATACTCGATCAGTGGCCTTTATTATACTCAATCAAGGGCCTTTGTTATACTCGATCAGGGGACTTTGTTATACTCGACCAGGGGACTTTGTTATACTCGACCAGGGGACTTTGTTATACTCGATCTGAGGACTTTGTTATACTCGATCAGGGGACTTTGTTATACACGACCAGGGGACTTTGTTATACTCGATCAGGGGACTTTGTTATACTCGACCAGGGGGCTTTGTTATACTCGATCTGAGGACTTTGTTATACTCGACCAGGGGACTTTGTTATACTCGATCTGAGGACTTTGTTATACTCGTTCAGGGGACTTTGTTATACTCGACCAGGGAACTTTGTTATACACGATCAGGGGATATGTTATACTCGATCAGTGGGATGTGTTATACACGATCAGGGGACTTTGTTATACACGATCACGATGCTTTGTTATACTCAACCGGGGGCCTTTGTTATATTCGATCAGGGGCCTTTGTTATACTCGATCAAGGGACTGTGTTATACTCGATCAGGGGACTTTGTTATAATCGTTGAGGGGGCTTTGTTTTCGTCGATCAAGGGACTTTGTAATACTCCATCAGGGTCTTTCTTATACTCCATCCGGGGCCTTTGTTATACTCGACCAGGGGGCTTTGTTATACTCGACCAGGGGCCTTTGTTATGCTCGATAAGAGGACTTTGTTATACTCGATCAGGGGCCTTTGTTATGCTCGATCAGGGGACTTTGTTATACTCGACCAGGGGACTTTGTTATACTCGATCAGGGGACTTTGTTATACTTGATCAGGGGACTTTGTAGTATTCGATGAGGGGGGCTTTGTTATACTCGACCAGGGGCCTTTGTTATGCTCGATAAGGGGACTTTGTTATACTCGATCAGGGGCCTTCGTTATACCCGATCAGGGGACTTTGTTATACTCGACCAGGGGACTTTGTTATACTCGATGAGGGGACTTTGTTATACTCGATCAGGGTCCTTTGTTATACTCGAACAGGGGACTTTGTTATACTCGATCAGGGGACTTTGTTATACTCGATCAAGGGACTTTGTTATACTCGATGATTGGGCTTTGTTATACTCGATCAGGGGACTTTGTTATGCTCGACATGGGTCCTTTGTTATGCTTGACCAGTGGCCTTTGTTATACTCGATTATAGGACTTTGTTATACACGATCAGAGGACTTTGTTATACTCGATGAGGGGCCTTTATTATACTCGATCAGGGGCTTTGTTATACTCGATCAGGAGACATTACTATACTCAACCGGGGAACTTTGTTATAGACGATCAGGTGATATGTTATACTCGATCAGGGGATGTGTTATACTCGATGAGGGGACTTTGTTATACTCGATGAGGAGGCTTTGTTATACTCGATAAGGTGACTTTGTTATACTCGACCATGGGACTTTGTTATACTCAACGAGGGGCCTTTGTTATACTCGATGAGGGGATTTTGTTATACTCGATCAGGGGCCTTTGTTATACTCGATGAGGGGGCTTTGATATACTCGATCAGGGGACTTTGTTATACTCGATCAGGAGGCGTTGTTATACTCGATAAGGTGACTTTGTTATACTCGACTATGGGACTTTGTTATACTCGACGAGGAGCCTTTGTTATACGCGATCAGGGGACTTTGTTATACTCGATCAGAGGACTTTGTTATACTCGATCAGGGGACTTTGTTATACTCGACCAGGGTACTTTGTTATACTCGATCAGGGGGGTTGTTATACTCGATCAGTGTCATTACTATACTTGACCAGGGATCTTTATTATACACGATCAGGGGATGTGTTATTCTCGATCAGGGGATGTGTTATACTCGATTAGGGGACTTTGTTATACTCGATGAGAGGACTTTGTTATACTCGATCAGGGGACATTACTATACTAGACCAGGGAACTTTGTTATACACGATCAGGTGATATGTTTTACTCGATCAGGGGATGTGTAATACTCTATCAGGGGACTTTGTTATACTCGATCAAGAGGCTTTGTTATACTCAACGGGGGGCTTTTCTATAGTCGATAAGGGGCCTTTGTTATACTTGATCAAGGGATTTTGTTATACTCGACCAAGGGACTTTGTTATACTAGATCACGGGACTTTGCTATACTCGATCAGGGGCCGTTATTATATTTGACCAGGGGACTTTGTTATACTCGATTTGGGGACTTTGTTATACTCGATCAGGGGCCTTTGTTATACTCGAACAGGGGACTTTGTTATACTCGATCAGGGGACTTTGTTATACTCGATGAGGGGGCTTTGATATACTCAATCAGGGGACTTTGTTATACTCGATCAAGGGACTTTGTTATACTCGATGATGGGGCTCTGTTATACTCGATGAGGGGACTTTGTTATGCTCGAAATGGGTCCTTTGTTATGCTTGACCAGTGGCCTTTGTTATACTCGATTATAGGACTTTGTTATACACTATCAGGGGACTTTGTTTTACTCAATCAGGGGACTTTTTTATATTCGATCAGAGGACTTTGTTATACTCAATGAGGGGCCTTTATTATACTCGATCAGGGGCTTTGTTATACTCGACCAGGGAACTTTGTTATACACGATCAGGGGATATGTTACACTCGATCAGGGGATGTGTTATACTCGATCTGGGGACTTTGTTATACTCGATCAGGAGGATTTGTTATACTCGATAAGGTGACTTTGTTATACTCGACCATGGGACTTTGTTATACTCGACGAGGGGACTTTGTTATACACGATCAGGGGACTTTGTTATACTCGATCAGAGGACTTTGTTATACTCGATCTGGGGACTTTGTTATACTCGACCAGGGAACTTTGTTATACTCGATCAGGGGGGTTGTTATACTCGATCAGTGACATTACTATACTTGACCAGGGAACTTTGTTATACACGATCAGGTGATATGTTATACTCGATCAGGGGATGTGTTATACTCTATCAGGGGCTTTGTTATACTCGATCAAGAGGCTTTCTTATACTCAACGGGGGGCTTTGTTATACTCGATCAGGGGCCTTTGTTATACTCGATCAGGGGACTTTGTTATACTCGATGATTGGGCTTTGTTATACTCGATCAGGGTCATTTGTTATGCTCGACCAGTGGCCCTTGTTATACTCGATCAGGGGGCATTGTTATATTCGATTAGGGGACTTTGTTATACTCGACCAGGGGACTTTGTTATACTCAATCATGGGCCATTGTTATATTCAATCATGGGACTTTGTTATACTCGATCAGGGGGCTTTGTTATATTCGATTAGGGGACTTTGTTATACTCGACGAGGGACCTTTGGTATGGTCAACCAGGGGACTTTGTTATACTCGAACCAGGGGAATTTGGTATACTCGATCATGAGACTTTGTTATACTCGATCAGGGCCTTTATTATACTCGACCAGGGGGTTTGATATACTCTATCCGGGGACTTTGTTATACTCGGCAAGGGGGCTTTATTATACTCGATCAGGGGACTTTGTTATACTCGATCAGGGGACTTTGTTATACTCGATCAGGGGGCTTTGTTATTCTCCACCAGGGTGCTTTGTTATACTCGATCAGGGGACTTTGTAATACTCGATCAGGAGGCTTTGTTTTACTCGATCATGGGACATTTGTTATACTCCATCATGGTCTTTGTTATACTCCATCAGGGGCCTTTGTTATACTCTTTCAGGGGACTTTGTTATACTCGATCAGGGGACTTTGTTATACTTAATCAGGGACTTTGTAATATTCGATCAGGGGGGCTTTTGTATACTCGACCAAGGGGCCTTTGTTATGCTCGATAAGGGGACTTTGTTATACTCGATCAAGGGCCTTTGTTATACTCGATTAGGGGACATTACTATACTCGACCAGGGAACTTTGTTATACACGATCAGGAGATATGTTATACTCGATCAGGGGATGTGTTATACTCGATGAGGGGCCTTTGTTATACTCAATCAGGGGACTTTGTTATACTCGATCAGAGGGCTTTGTTTTCCTAAATCAGGGGACTTTCTTATACTCCATCAGGGTCTTTCTTATACTCCATTAGGGGCCTTTGTTATACTCGACCAGGGAACTTTGTTATACTCGATCAGGGGGGGTTGTTATACTCGATCAGGGACATTACTATACTTGACCAGGGAACTTTGTTTTACACGATCAGGTGATATGTTATACTCGATCAGGGGATGTGTTATACTCTATCAGGGGCTTTGTTATACTCGATCAAGAGGCTTTCTTATACTCAACGGGGGCTTTGTTATACTCGATTAGGGGCCTTTGTTATACTCGATCAGGGGACTTTGTTATACTCGATGATTGGGCTTTGTTATACTCGATCAGGGTCATTTGTTATGCTCGACCAGTGGCCTTTGTTATACTCGATCAGGGGGCTTTGTTATATTCGATTAAGGGACTTTGTTATACTCAATCATGGGCCATTGTTATATTCAATCAGGGGACTTTGTTATACTCGATCAGGGGGCTTTGTTATATTCGATTAGGGGACTTTGTTATACTCGACCAGGGACCTTTGGTATGGTCAACCAGGGGACTTCGTTATACTCGAACCAGGGGAATTTGTTATACTCGATCATGTGACTTTGTTATACTCGATCAGGGCCTTTATTATACTCGATCAGGGGACTTTGTTATACTCGATGATTGGGCTTTGTTATATTCGATCAGGGTCATTTGTTATGCTCGACCAGTGGCCTTTGTTATACTCGATCAGGGGGCTTTGTTATATTCGATTAGGGGACTTTGTTATACTCGACCAGGGGACTTTGTTATACTCAATCATGGGCCATTGTTATATTCAATGAGGGGACTTTGTTATACTCGATCAGGGGGCTTTGTTATATTCGATTAGGGGACTTTGTTATACTCGACCAGGGACATTTGGTATGGTCAACCAGGGGACTTTGTTATACTCGAACCAGGGGAATTTGTTATACTCGATCATGAGACTTTGTTATACTCGATGAGGGGACTTTGTTATACTCGATCAGGGGGCTTTGTTTTCCTCGATCAGGGGACTTTGTTTTACTCCATCATGGTCTTTGTTATACTCGATCAGGGGACTTTGTTATACTCGATCCTAGGACTTTGTTATACTTGATCAGGGGACTTTGTTATACTCGATGAGGGGTCTTTGTTATACTCGATCATGGGACTTTGTTATACTCGATCAGGTGATTTGTTATACTCGACCATGGGACTTTGTTATACTCGATCAGGGGACTTTGTTATACTCGAGCAGGGGACTTTGATATACTCGATCAGGGGCCTTTATTATACTCAATCAAGGGCCTTTGTTATTTTCGATCAGGGGACTTTCTTATACTCGACCAGGGGAGTTTGTTATACTCGACCAGGGGACATTGTTATACTCGATCTGAGGACTTTGTTATACTCGTACAGGGGACTTTGTTATACTCGACCAGGGAACTTTGTTATACACAATCAGGGGATATGTTATACTCGATCAGTGGGATGTGTTATACACGATCAGGGGACTTTGTTATACACGATCACGATGCTTTGTTATACTCAACCGGGGGCCTTTGTTATATTCGATCAGGGGCCTTTCTTATACTCGATCAAGGGACTTTGTTATACTCGAACAGGGGACTTTGTTATACTCGACGAGGGGTCTTTGTTATACTCGATGAGGGGACTTTGTTATACTCGATCAGGGGCCTTTGTTATACTCGATGAGGGGGCTTTGATATACTCGCTCAGGGGACTTTGTTATACTCGATCAAGGGACTTTGTTATACTCGATGATTGGGCTTTGTTATACTCCATCAGGGGACTTTGTTATGCTCGACATGGGTCCTTTGTTATGCTTGACCAGTGGCCTTTGTTATACTCGATTATAGGACTTTGTTATACACGATCAGGGAACTTTGTTTTACTCGGTAAGGGGACTTTTTTATTTTCGATCAGAGGACTTTGTTATACTCGATGAGGGGCCTTTATTATACTCGATCAGGGGCTTTGTTATACTCGATCAGGAGACATTACTATACTCAACCAGGGAACTTTGTTATACACGATCAGCGGATATGTTTTACTCGTTCAGGGGATGTGTTATACTCGATCAGGGGACTTTGTTATACCCGATCAGGAGGCTTTGTTAT
>NW_024736563.1:0-3877 GCF_018991925.1 Homarus americanus
ACTTTGTTATACTAGATCAGGGGCCTTTGGTTAAACTCGATGAGGGGCCTTTGTTATACTCGATCAGAGGCCATTGTTATACTCGATCAGGGGACTTTGTTATACTCGATCAGGAAACTTTGTTATACTCGATCAGGGGACTTTGTTATACTCGATCAAGGACTTTGTTATCCTCGATCAGAGGACTTTGTTATACACTTTTAGGGTCCTTTGTTATACTCGTTCAGGGGACTTTAGTTATACTCGACCAGGGGACTTTGTTATACCTGATCAGGGGACTTTGTCATACTCGACCAGGGGAGTTTGTTATACTCGACCAGGGGACTTTGTTATACTAGATCAGGGGCCATTGTTAAACTCGATGAGGAGCCTTTGTTATACTCGATCAGGGGACTTTGTTATACTCGATCAGAGGACTTTGTTATAATCGATCAGGGGGCTTTGTTATACTCGATCAGGGGGCTTTGTTATACTCGATCGAAGACTTTGTTATACTCGATCAAGGGGACTTTGTTGTACTTTCGATCAGGGGGACTTTTATACTCGATCGGGGACTTTGTTATACTCGATCAGGGGACTTTGTTTTACTCGATAGGGGGGTTTGTTATAATCGATCAGGGGACTTTGTTATACTCGATCAGGGGACTTTGTTATATTCAATGAGGGGGCTTTGTTATACTCGATCAGGGACCTTTGCTATATTCGTTGAGGGGACTTTTTTGTACTCGATCATGGGACTTTGTTATACTCAATCAGGGGGCATTGTTATACTCCATCAGGGGACTTTGTTATACTCGATCAGGGGACTTTGTTATACTCGATCAGGAGATATTGTTATACTCGATCAGGTGACTCTGTTATATTCGATCAAGGACTTTGTTATCCTCGACCAGGGGACTTTGTTATACTCGATGAGGGGGCTTTGTTATACACGATCAGGGGACATTGTTATACTCCATCCGGGGACTTTGTTATACTCGATCAGGGGACTTTGTTATACTCGAACAGGGGACTTTGTTATACTCGATCAGGGGACTTTGTTATACTCGATGAGGGGCCTTTGTTATACTCGATCTGAGGCCTTTGTTATACTCGATCAGGGAACTTTGTTATACTCGATCAGGAGACTTTGTTATACTCGATCAGGGGACTTCGTTATACTCGATCAAGGACTTTGTTATCCTCGATCAGGGGACTTTGTTATACACTTTTAGGGTCCTTTGTTATACTCCTTCAGGGGACTTTAGTTATATTCGACCAGGGGACTTTGTTATACTCGATCTGGGGCCTTTGTTATACTTGATCAGGGGGCTTTGTTATACTCGATCAGGGGACTTAGTTATTCTCGATAAGGGGGACTTTGTTATACTCGATGAGGGGGCTTTGTTATACTCGATCAGGGAAATTTTGTTATACTCGATAATGGGCCTTTGTTATACTCGATGAGGGGACTTTGTTATACTCGACCAGGGGACTTTGTTATACTCGATCAGGGGCCTTTGTTATACTTGATCAGGGGGCTTTGTTATACTCGAACACGGGACTTTGTTATTCTCGATAAGTGGGACTTTGTTATACTGAATTAGAGGGCTTTGTTATACTCGATCAGGGAACTTTGTTTTACTCGATGAGGGGACTTTTTTATACTCGATCAGGGACTTTGTTATACTCGATCAGGGGACTTTGTTATACTCGATGAGGGGCCTTTGTTATACTCGATGAGAGGCCTTTGTTATACTCGATGAGGGGCCTTTGTTATACTCGATCAGAGGCCTTTGTTATACTCGATCAGGGAAGTTTATAATCAATCAGGACTTTTATACCTCATCAGAGGGCTTTTGTTATACCTGCTGATCTGGGAACTTTGTTTTACCTCGGGACATCAGGGACTTCATGGTTATACTCGATCAGGGACATTGTTATACTCGATCAGGGGTTTTGAAATATACTCGATCATCAGAGACTCTTGTTATACTCGACTCAGACCTTTTGTTATATCGCTGATCAGCCTTTGTGATACTCTCCGATCAGAGGCCTTTGTTTTACACGACTGTGGACTTTGTTATACCTGATCAGAGACTTGTTATACTCGATCAGAGACTTTTGTTATATTCGATCAAGGACTTTGTTATCTCGACCCAAAGAGACTTTGTTATACTCGATGAGGGGCTTGTTATACCGATCAGTGGACATTGTTATACTCGATGAGGGGGGGCTTTGCTTTACTCGATCAGGGGGATACGTTATACCCATCAGGGACTTTTATACTTTGATCAGACTTGGTTAGTATCTAGATCAGGACTTTGTTATACTCGATGAGGACTTTTGTTATACTCGATGAGGGCCTTTCGATCAGAGGCCTTTTGTTATACTTAGGATCAGGGGACTTTGTTATACTCGATCAGCGGACTTTGTTTTACTCGATCAAGGGACTTTGTTTTACTCGATGAGGGGCCTTTGTTATACTCGATCAGGGGCCTTTGTTATAATCGATCAGGGGACTTTGTTATACTCGATGAGGGCCTTTGTTAAACTCGATGAGAGGCCTTTGTTATACTCGATCAAGGGATTTTGTTATACTCTATCAGGGGACTTTGTTAAACTCGATCAGGGTGCTTTCTTATACTCGATCAGGAACTTTGTTATACTCGATCAGGGGAGATTGTTATACTCGATAAGGGGACTTTGTTATACTCGATCAGGGGACTTTGTTATACCGATCAGTGGGGATTTTGTTATAATCGATCAGGGCCTTTATATACTCGTTGATCAGGAGGCCTTTGTTATACTCGATCAGGATTTGTTATACCTGATCAGGACTTTGTTATACTCGATCAAGGACTTTGTTATCCTCGATCAGGGGACTTTTGGTTATACCTGGATGAGGGGCTTTTGTTATACCCGCCGATCAGGGACATTTTTATACTCCATCAGGGCATTTGTTATACTCGATAAGGGAACTTAGTTATACTCGATCAGGGGACTTTGTTATACTCGATCAAGGACTTTGTTATCCTCGATCAGGGGACATTGTTATACTCGATCAGAGGCCTTTGTTATACTCGATGAGGGGACTTTGTTATACTCGATGAGTGGGCTTTGTTATACTCGATCAGGGGACATTGTTATACTCCATTAGGGGACTTTGTTATACTCGCTCAGGGGACTTTGTTATACTTGATCAGGGGACTTTGTTATACTCGATCAGGGGACTTTGTTATACTCGATCAGGGGCCTTTGTTATACTCGGTCAGAGGCCTTTGTTATACTCGATCAGGGGACTTTGTTATACTCGATAAGGAGACTTTGTTATCCTCGATCAGGGGACTTTGTTATACTCGATGAGGGGTCTTTGTTATACTCGATCAGGGGACATTGTCATACTCCATCAGAGGACTTTGTTATACTCGATCAGGGGCCTTTGTTATACTCGTTCAGGCGCCTTTGTTATATTCGATGAGGGGGGCTTGTTATACTCGATTAGGGGCCTTTGTTATAATCATTCAGGGGACAATGTTATACTCGATGAGGGGACTTTGTTATACTCGATCAGGGGACTTTGTTATACTCTATCAGGGGAATTTGTTATATTCGATGAGGGGACTTTGTTATTCTCGATCATGGGACTTTGTTATACTCGATGAGGGGACTTTGTTATATACGATGAGGGGACTTTTTTATACTCGATCATGGGACTTTGTTATACTCGATGAGGGGCCTTTGTTATACTTGATCAGGGGCCTTTGTTATACCCGATCAGGGAACTTTGTTATAACCGATGAGGGGACTTTTTTTTTACTCTATGAGGGGGCTTGGTTATACTCGATCAGGGAACTTTGTTATACTCGGTGAGGGGACCTTCGATTACTCGATCAGG